>NW_005842657.1:674952-678320 GCF_000455745.1 Alligator sinensis | reverse complement strand
GGCCCCCCCCCCCCTCCCCCCCCCCCCCACCCCATGTGGACTAGGCCCACCATGCTGTCCAAATCCTGGATTAGGTCCACATCACCTTCAGGTCCCTGGATCAGACCCAGAACACTGCCTATGCCTCCCAGCCCCCAATCAACCTAGATCAAACCAGCCACACTGTCCACCTCCCCACTAACCCAGCTCAGGCCCACTGCACTGCCCACCCCTGCTAGGCTCAATCAGGCCCAGCTCTAGATCAAGCCTGTCCTACGCCACACCCAAGGCCCTGGCTCACTGCCCCATGGCAGATCCAGGGTCAAGAGTGGCAGTGCAGATCCAGCAGCCAACAATTTGGACCACCTACCCTGTTCCTGAGAGCAGGCAAGCTGGACCTAACCATACCCCTGCTCATTGGCCCTTTAAGGCAGGGGTGGACAAAGTCTGGCCCATGGTGGACTACTTACCAGCAGCCCCTGCTCATGTCACTGTGGCTGGTTTCCATGGAGGCCCCAGAAGTGGTGGGACCATGATGGCATGGGGCCAGGGTTTCCATGAAAACCAACCCAAACAGAGCTGGTGGGGTGTGTGGCTGGGCAGAGAGCTGCTCCAGGACTGGGGCCGGGGTCAGGGTCTTGTGGCAGTAACAGTGTGGGCCGGAGCTGGGACAGAGCTGCAACCCATTCCCCACATGCCCTGGGCAGGGGTGTGAAGGTAGAGGATTATGGTTCTGCCCTGGATCTAGACCATGCTGTCACTGCTGCAAAATCCTGGCCCTGGCCTTGGCCCCAGTCCCGGAGCAGCCCCCTGCTCAGCCACACACCCCACCAGCACAGCTTGGGCTGCTCTCTGTGGAAACACTGGCCCTGTGCTATCACAGCCCTGCTGTTCCTGGGGTCTCTATGGAAACCAGCTGCAGCAACTCAGGCAGGTGCAGCTGGGAAATGGAGTCCAGCCACTAGCCACCTCTGCCATTTTGCCCACCTCTGCTCTAAGGGCACGTCAGAGAAGTACACATTACAGGGGGTATTGGCCCTTAACACATGACTACTCAAAGCACGTGGTAATTTTAACATCAATTAAAATTAGCATGAGCTAAGTGAAACATGTAACATGGCCCCTACTCTTAATTTTTTCTGTAAACACTAAGCTAAAAGAATAAGGGAGTTTGGTGCCCAATAACCTTTAAAATCCCAAACTTTGACCACATCAGCTGTAATACAGCAGGATCCCCACTTCAGATTTTCATTGTCTTTATAAGTAATTTTTTTTTTTGTCATTTGAGGTTTCAATTCCATGTAACGCTTAGCAAACTTGAAAGCCTTTCATTTCCATTAAAATATTCCTGACAAATGCCTCTCTCAAAGTGGATTGTTCCCCCAGATCAACCAGCAACTTTTATGACTATGAATTTCTGACTTAACATTTATGTCTTTTAATTGAATATCTGTAATTTACCTCATAGTAGGGATCAAGTATTGTTGTAGCAATAATGGCCCAAGAAAGTATGTGAGAAGTAAGTTTTTCTTGATTATACCTTTTATCAGACTTGAGGAAGGGCATTTTGGGCCCGAAGCTTGTCTAAAAACTCTCTGAACCATACAGTTGTAATTTACCTTGAACATTAATGAAAAAATCCACAATTCTAATTCTTTACCATAAAAGTTATCTTCTGTTTTCTCATTACTGTTAAAGATAGTATTAATGTGCTTTCTTATTACAGTTTCTCATTGCTTCAACAGTTTCTTAGTAACTACTTAAGGTAGCGAATACTTTAAACATTCCTGATCAGACTAAGAATGGTATATGAGAATGAGGCGGGGAGGCCACAGGAGAAACCCCTTGGTCAGTAGTTTTATTGCATAAAACTACCATTTGAGATCCTCTACATAAACACAATACCAGTAATAGGTTGTCTCCTTTTTCTATGGGACTTATAGATTACTTAACTCTTTTCCCTGAGCAGTGCTATTACAAATAGCCATTAGATCTAATAATTGTAATTTGGCCACTTACCAATGCAACCAGGACAGTTTTGGTACCAAACTCAATAACCAGACTGACAAAGGATCAGATAGATCGGGAGTATCTATCTACTCAATTATCTGTGTTTAGTCTGATTAGGAATGGAAAATATCACTTAATTCTATGACCATTTTTGAATGACAGATAGTGGCCTTCTTAACTGGCAGCTTGCCCTGTACTCCCTTAAGAGATGCATTAAGAGTCTCCATCAATAATTGAACTAGTTCTACCTCTCTGGCCTTCTTTAGAACTGACTTATGATTAATAATAGTCAGGGTTGTGACAGAAATAACCACCATATTTTTGATAGTCAACAACAGAGCTTTAAAGGTGGGCTTGCATCTGTCCATTTTGCTAGTACTAAGCTGCCAAAATAAACCTGTACTAATTTGGATTGTATCTGGAAAGTAGCATTATGTTTTCTTACAACAGGAAGAAACTTGTGTCAGCCACTGCACTAAGTCAAGTTATGTTCACTGGCATATTTGTTACTTCAGTTATATTTATTTTTTATTCCATATACACGATTTAGTTTTTATTACTTTTGTCATGTGTAATACCAAGAGTATTCATAGTGTAAAACCTCAAATATATTTGAAAAGCTCTGCCAACCTATCCTGTATTTCTACTGAAGCTACAGCTAGTCATAGACAGGATCAGGAAAGCTTTTACTTGCACAGAATTTTTCTGAAGTATGCACCCCTTAACCTTATTTTTAGAGACTTCATTTCCCATAAACTATATTTCTGGAATTTAATATTTTTTTTTTTTTACCACTAATGCAAAAATGTTTAAGGCCCCAGTGACTTCTCTCATTAAGACCTCATATCTTTGCTCCAAGCCTTCTTCAAAAGCTTCACATTGTGAGGTTTGACCTAGAAACCACTATACAAAGCCCAAGCAAAAGTCTCTGTTATGTAACTAACACCCATCTGCAATGATAAGGAGGAGACAGTCTTAGATAAAGGAGGCTTGAAAACAAAAGCAGAATCAGAGGACTAGGGCAAAGAGCTAATTAAAATACTAAAAATTACGCCCCTAGGTGGGGAGAAAGTATGCTAATGAAACATACATGTTTGTAAATGAGATACATAGCTAAAACACAGGTATAGAGACATGCTTAGTAAAGAACTCCTTGCGTCACTCCTTTATAACCAATTAGCAAACAAGAATGCTTATGAAGGTCCAATACTCCTGTATAAAAGATGCTTAGAATTAAAAATCTGTGTGCTTGTTACGTGAAATTATTCCGCTTGCACCTTTTATTGCTAGCAATAAATCTTCTTTATACTTTCACCCCTGGTATCTTTATTAGCCTTTGCATAGCGGGCACGATCCCAGACTTGAGCTGGGGCTCAACA
>NW_005842657.1:636080-669699 GCF_000455745.1 Alligator sinensis | reverse complement strand
ATGCTCAGTAAAGAACTCCTTGCGTCACTCCTTTATAACCAATTACCAAACAAGAATGCTTATGAAGGTCCAATACTCCTGTATAAAAGATGCTTAGAATTAAAAATCTGTGTGCTTGTTACGTGAAATTATTCCGCTTGCACCTTTTATTGCTAGCAATAAATCTTCTTTATACTTTCACCCCTGGTATCTTTATTGGCCTTTGCATACCGGGCACGATCCCAGACTTGAGCTGGGGCTCAACAACATCATGCTAGAAAGGTTCCTCTAAAAGGAACACATTGCTAGGTTGAACTGTCTTAATCTCTCATCACTGAGTGGATTTAGCCCTTCAGTAATATCTACATAAAGAAGCACTGACTCTCTAATGTTGTTTAGGCACTACATTTTTTGACATTTTTCTAATTAATGGAAAGATAGATTGTACCATGTTAAACCAGAGGAACTGCACATTCTACAATTGTAGCATTATAAATCACATATGCTTTTGGAGATCAAACGGATTTTTAAAAACAAAATGTAAAACTACAATTCCTTTTGTATCATTTTGATAATATCGGTATATGGAGAAATATACAGGAAGCATAGCCATATGAAAATGCAAGTACAATGGTATTATTTTCTCTTCCTTTCTTGTAGCTCTATTCGTAAATAAGCATGGGAATTAGTTATACAAGGGTAATCTTTAATCCCTGTATATGAATTAAAATTTTAAGAAATAGTTCTGAATTTACCATTCTAAAGAATTGCAGTTTTGACCAACATATTAAAATTAGATGCCGCAACATCAATTTTGTTCAAGTTCCAACTATAAAGTTTCTTCAGCCAAGTCTATTTTAAAAATATTTTGGGTAAATCTACTAGTCACAGTAATAAGGTATAATACAGTGCTTAGAAGTAGAATATAAACATTCGCTGCTTGTAAAGTAATTTGTTCTAATTGTCTCAGTGAAATTCAGCAGTTTCTTGCAAGTTTGGACGTTAACATTTTAATGCTGACTAACCTACAGGGTTTCAATTATTTTAGCATTAACTTACCTATTTTACTAGGAACTAAACAATATTAATAAATATTTTAAAACATAGACAATGGCAACAAAACTATAACATCAAATAATGGGACCTTTTATCAAAGTTACAGGCAATTCCTACTGTATGTGGTTGTGTTTATTCATGACCCCATTGGCAAAGGATTTCAGACAACACTCTACAGGTTAAAGCAGCTGCTGTCATTGTCTTTCATTCAAATTCCTCAACCAAGTCATCATGAATTTCTGAAACCATTTACTAATGCCACATAGACTACGATCAATTTATCAAGGCAATTATATTTCTTTCTTAAAACCAAGTTCAAAAGACTGCAGATATAGGGTTGCTGGGCAACTAGTACCTATTTTACTTTTTAATATTAGCACAATCACTAAAGCTCAGCTATGTTTTTTTCTAAAAGCCTCTTCTGAGCCAGCACATCACTTAGGTCACTATTTTCCCATCTGTTCAGTGCCCTATGATTGCATATACATGAAGCTATCAAGAGATGTTCATTAGTCAACTGAGATTCTACAGGAACTTTGAAGAACTACAGTGGCATTTGCAGCTTCTATCTGCAACAACTATTCTCAAAGCACAGTATCCCCTCCCTACTGCTTTTTATACCACTGCTTTTGTTTCTGTAAGTTAGCTTATAGAAAAGCCTTTTCTTATGCCCACTCTTCTTGTTTCATCTTAGGCTTCTTTCAAAGCCCACTAAAGTCCATGGAAAGCCTTGCATTGATTTCAGAGGGCTCTGGATCATGCCCTTAATCCAAAGAATCAGACAGGCATCCTCCTATGTATTGTATTCCTCAACACTACAGATATTTCAATCTTACTATAGTGCTCTGCAGAGAACAAGCTATATATGTATTCCCACCAGCATAGTTAAGAATGTCTAATGACACACTTTCACCCTCAGTAAGGTCATATTTCATGGCAATTTATTTCTGCATTTCTGTTTTAATTAAAGACCATCTAAATAAGACAGTAACAATGGTATAAGATGGAATCTCATCATAGAAGAGACTGAATCGGTCATGGATTTATTAATCACTACACCATGTTTTGTGTGTGCTGTTGTTGGGATTTTTAATAGGATTTATTACAGTTCAGCATTTCACAACATATAATTCTGGTCTTTATTATTGAGAATAAGACATATTGAAACATAGGACATAGGAGTACAAGAGATGCTATAGGTAATCAAGTCCAGTTCCATGCCATCACAGGTAAATTTTGAGGTAGAGACTGGGACAGGAAAAAACACGAGAAAAAAATTAGTAAGAGAAGTAGGGAAGAAATTATTATGGGAGGGAAAGCAAAGAAAGAGACAAGGGTTAATAATAAAGGAAAAGGAGATCATGGAATAGAACAAAGATGAGTAGAAGAAGGACAAATAGATATGTATAGTGACAGATACCCTTTTTGTCCCTTAAATCTATAGCTAGCTGAAGTGCTACATCAATGTTGGTCAGTCTACTTTCCTGAAAACTGAAGTCTGCTCTTCTGAAAAATTGGGGAAAAAAATCTGTTCAGGTTGCCACAAAATAAAAAGTTTTCAATACTTTGAGCACACTGAAAAGAAAAAAAGCCAGTTTAGCTTATAGTATTTTAAAAAAATTAAATCGCTGTTTTTGAGTTACTATACATTTTAAAATAAAATTGAGGCAACAACTTCTGAAATTAAACTGAAGCATTTTGAAAATATTAAATACAAACGTTTCAATGATTTTGGATTTTTTTCAATTTGGGAAAATTGATCTGAATTTGTAAATATTCTGGTCAACCAGAATATATTTTTTTAAACAAAAATATTTGAAGACAAAAAATTTCCCTTTGGTCTAAAGGAAGTTGTTCTCTTTTAATTAAACATACTTCTATTTAGCAACTATGAGCAAAGCAGTACACAAGAACAACAGCTGAAATTTACAATTACTGAAATTTAATGATTGAGAAACTCAGTAGTACTCACAAAGCAGTACACAAATTAAAATGATGCTTCATGCATGTGTGCTGTTTCTCTGTCTGAGGATCCTGACAGATGTTACACATAAGACTCGATTAACTGGGTAATCACATCTCAAGTAGTGATCCAGCCACATGTTCATTCAATTAATGGCATAATAAAACAGGAAATAAGCCATGAAGTTATGACACAAAATGTTCCTATGTCTTTAATTGAATGTGTTGCCAGCACTCATGGCACACTGCAGAGCGCACTTCAGAGCACACTGCAGCCCTCCAAGACTCCCTCCTTTGCATTTCAGAGGCTAGGAGTGCTGGTCAACTGATTGGGACTCCCAGCTGCAGGAGCACAGGGGTGACAAGCTTCCTACCTCCCAGTATAGGGGGAGCCCAGGATCATAATCCCAGGTTCCCCCTGCACAGGTAATATGGCACCATGGTATCTGATGCAGATCCCACAATTGTGCCTCCTGCCACACGCTTGTGTCATATTAGAGGCACCAAGTATATGAGGGCCCAAGAGCACAAGCCCCCCCTCTGAAGAGAGCTAGCACTATGCCCATTATCTTATAAAAAATTGGTGCATATGGATCCCATGACCCCCTTAATATAATGTGTCAGTGACCTTACACACATACAACTGGCACTCACAAATAAAACAATTAGGTATAACACTAAATATATGTTCCCATTATTTCACTCACAAATATTGATAATGTAATGTCTATTTCTTTACCTACCCAGAAAAGAATGTGCCGTCACCCCCTGTTGACGAAATACTTACAAGAATCAGAAGAGAATTTGGAAATCTGGGCTTTCCACAAAATCTGTACTAAAACAGGCACAAGACTGAAATCCATACACTGCTTTCATCACTGAACATCAAAATACATGTAATTTTTCTTTTTCTGGGGTAATTTCTAGCCATAAGGCAGTCATTTAGAGAAACTGTATCCCTAGCTCCTTAAGGCTAAGCATCTTTCCAATGTAGGAGATGCTATCTAATTACACCAGCATATAAGCAGCCCTCTCAAATTGAATTTCCTTGTGACAATAACATGTGATGACATTTAGCCATGTTTATTCCTTTAGCATTTCTTAGAATCACAAGTACAGTGAAACGTGTACAAGAAGCAACCTTTACTATGCAAAATCCTGTCTGCAGCCTGCCAGAAAGAAAACTGTTCAGGCTTTAAGTCAACCCCTGGTACCCTTTTCTTGTATTTGGGTGGAGTTACAGGGAAAGAAGGGGTCCCCAAATCTTTATGCTCTATGGGCTCCATCCACTGGTTCAGAGAAACAGAAAGATGTTTTACAGCTACCTTCCCATGGCCTGTACATGTTCTATCAATCATAAGCTCAGGACATGCAGTATTAGAATCAATGGGGCCAGATCCCTGAAAAAATAAACACTCCTGGTCTCTTTGCCTATCAACCTTTGCAAGTAGTGCCCCGATATTACACGTAATACCCCAAATTTCCCAATCAAATCCCCTTAAACTAAAGAAGCTTATCAGAGGAGAAATCATTAAAGGAAAAAAAAATCTCTGAAAGATCATCAAGAAAAAAATCTCTAGAAACAGCTTACTTCATAGGAGGTGCTACTTAAGTGGCTTTATATTACCAGACAAGCAAGGTTCTGTGGATAGATGTGATATCTTTTACTAGACCAACTGAATAGCTCGAAAAAAGTTTTTGCAAGCTTTCAGGCACAATCAACCTTCTTCAGGCCTAGGGAGACTCTGCTGCTGTTCTGAGATCTCCAAGGAATGAAAGAAGCTAAAAAAGTGTGACAGGAGGTCAGTGAGAACGTAAATAGGTGGAAATTAGAAAAACAAAAGGTAGAGCAGGGAAGGGAGGGGAGGAAGTGTGGGGGGGGGGCAAAGCTGAGTAAGGGACACTCTACAGAGGTAGATTTTCAAGGTAGAAAAGAGGCTGTCTGTGATAAAGGAAATAGCTGGAAATTAGGAAGACAACAGGCAGAAAAGGAGGGCAGAGGAGGGGAAAGAAAAATGTAAGAGGTCAGATCTGGCAGATACCTGGTGAGTCAGATGTCAGGCAGGTTGTAATGTGTCATAAATCTAATGTCTATATTGGGTCCATGGTTTTTTGTATTCAGTAGACTTATAAAAGTGAAGTTTGTAGGCTTGCCTACAAAAGGTGTTTTGTAAGTTCCCTTTGAAGATTAGAACTGAAAGATCAGAGACGAAGTGATTGTTTTGTGAGAAGTGTGCCCCCACAGGCAATTGAGAATTCTTGTCTTTGATAAATTTTTGGTGGCCATTCATGCTGATGTGCAGTTGTTGTTTGGTTTCTCCTACATATTTTCCATCAGGGCATTTGGTGCACTGGAGGAAATATTATTATATGCAGTGCAAATTTGGTGGTATCGGAGAGCTTAGCTATAACTTACAGCTTTATAATACCAGTGGTCTCTCCAAAATGGTATTGGAGATACCTCAATTAGTCTCTCTTTCAAGTAAAAGGGAAATAATGAATATCATATTGTTTTGGGATACATTGGCAAATATTGACATTAATTATCACTACTGCTTTATTACTTGTCCTTGATTACTACTTATCTTCAATTACAGAGGAAACTTGTGTAGGTTAGTTATTCTAGTTAGAGTACTTTACAGAGAGCTTTAGATAACTTTACTTCAGAGAACAAGGCAACATTTTTATAGGAACCTTGAAAACAGCTGAGGATCTGTATATACTGCAGCCTACAGAATAGAGATACACAAACTAGCTTTATATGAGCTATGGTGGATACTTGTGGCAGGATAGACCACAGCATACAATATTTAACCTGCTTCTCAGCAGCATAAATTAGGCTGTTTAGAGCTTTGTGTTGCATAAATTAGGCTGTTTACAGCTTTGTATTAACAAACCTAGACTGTTACCATTAATATCACTTTGTACAGCACTGCTTTCTCTGAATTAGGTGCACATTTGAAAACCAACAAAAATTGTGGTGCTACGTTACTCTTCCTTTGATAAGTTTCTGATTAAATAGTACATTCATAGAAGGGAAAACAAGAAGAGTAGTGACAAAACAACCACGGGAGATCTTTCAGGACTCAGAGGCAGTACTGTCCTATACCTTCTATACCCCTCCTATTTTGTAGCCTCTTTGATTTCCTCGACTATTGCCACTGTAACTGTCTAGCTCAGGCAAAATGTCATTGCAATATTGTGTTCAGGAAATGCTGTGTCTTCTATTTGTCTCCAAAAACATTTTGTGGCAGATGGTGCAGGTGACCAGCGTATAGATGTTGAATTAATGTAAAATGAGATTTTTGCTGATTCTTGATGTTTCACCAACTTGGCAACACTGAATGGTGAAAGTGACTGAAAATAAAAATTTGTGCCCAGATTTTGAGAAGCTTATTTTAGAAAGTTAATCTGAAGAACAGCCACTGTCTCCCTCCACTTCCATTCCCACCCCCACCCCGCAAACTACCCCACTTTCAAAATGTCTTCTTATACTTTCCATCTTGCGAGTGTCTTTGATTATTCAGAGAGGCAAGGATTGATGTGGGTGATATCTTTTATTAGGCCAACCACATGGTTGGGATGAAGTTGGACAAGTGTTCGAATTCAAGGCCCTCTTCATCAGGACTGAAGAAAGAAATTTGCACAACAATGGTTAAACACATTGAGTAGGACTTCGAAGCTGGAGAATGAGGAATTGACAGGGGTAGCAGAAAACAATTACCATAAGAAAAGAACCTTGATTCATGGGAGATAAAGACATATCAAAAGGGAGGAAGGCCAGCATTACCTGCAATGTAAAGGAAAATGTCAGAAATTCGGTAGGCTATAATACACCATAAAGTCAGCATCAGTCCTTGGTTCTTACAGTTCAGCCACCTTGTGAAGCCCTCCCCCCCCCCCAACAAATTCATCTTGCAAAGATGCTTAGCAGGTTTCCCTTGAGCACAGGGATAGTGAGGTCCTAAATGGATAAGCTGTTTTGTGAGAAATATACTCCCATTGGTGCTTGCGTATCTCCTTCATATGTTGTTTTCTGTGAGCTTTCCTTCTGGTGTGTAGTTGCTATTTAGTTTCACCCAGGTACTGACCCTGAAAGCATGTGATGCACTGGATCAGATATATCACATTTTGGGAAAGATGTTTGTAGGATCCATGGATTCTGATAGGTTTGTTGTGGAGGAGGTTGATTTTTGTAGCAATAGAGTCGTGTTGACAGGGTTTGTATCTATTGTTAAGGCAAGGTTGCAATCCACTTGATATCTGTTGAACGGTGATGCTTCTGATGATGAAGTAGGAAAGGTTAGGGTTTTGTTTGAAAGCCAGAAGCAGAAAGGCTAGGAATATTTCTCTCAAGGTCTGATTTTTGTAGAGCTTAGGCTGTAATTATTTCGTGTTTTTTCTGATCAGTTCCAGTATGTGATAGGAGAGGACCACCAAGGGTGTGTAGTCATCTTGTACTAATTTAATGTTGAGTGGCTGTTTCAAAGATATTGTCTGTTTCCCTACTGAAATGTCCTCATTGTAGAAAAGCAGATTTCAGACTGATCAGATGTCCTAGGTACTCTCCTCAGAGCAGATGCAGCAGTAGCTGAGGGCCTGACTATAGATTACAGCTTTTTTGGTGCACTTGGGATGATTGCTGGTTTTGTGGACATAAATATGGTGGTCTGTGATTCTTCAACATTATTATGGTGGCCCATTATTATTGCGGTAATACTTGATTGTTCAGACATTTGAGAATAAGATCAAACTTTCTTTCCATTAGATACAAAGGTCAAGTACTTAGTCATTTTCTCTTCTCAGCTCATCTGATACTTAGGCTCCCTATAATTTCTGATTGAAAACTCCATTTTGAGGGGTAAATGAGAAATCCAAATGGAAGGAAATATAGTTCTCCTTTGACATCTTTGGCCCTCTTTTCCAAATACTCCTCCCTCATGACAGAATGAAGAGAAGAAGTGTGGTACTTTCTTCAACCCTCAGTACCAACCCTAAACTAAACACCCTTAATAAGAAAGTAGACCATCTCCCTGAAGTAGATAGTCTTTTTTTTTTGTTTCAGTCTAAACAGTCCTTTTCCTCTTTCCACTATAATTTTATTCCTCATATCTGGGTTCACTACTATTTATGCATGGCTAGCATCAATACTTGCTTACCTTTCCTGGGCTGCACAACAGGAGCACTGAGCTGTGTTGACCCAACAAAAATGAGCATGACTGCTGCATCTTTATATATAATCACCCTTTGTAGCACATAGACAAGCAACAGTGAACTGCCATTCAAAACAGAGGTAAACATTTATTCCTCAAAACATAGCAAATGAATAAAAATAAATATACATCAACTGTGAACATGAAGCCCAGACCATCATCTCTTTAGTTATTTTCTTTTATTTTTGTATGCTGCTCAGGCAATGTTTTTCTATAGATCTCTGATAATTGGTGCAATGTACAAGATACGTGCGAGTTACAAAGCATACTAAAGTTCCTTCTAAAATGTGAAAAACTGAATGGAACTGATCAAAGCTATCATGGAATTTTTAAAGTTCATGTTAAGACAAAAATCATCTGGGATGGTTTAGAAATAGAAAATCTTGTCTAGAGCAAAGGATAGCATTAGATCTGCTTTATCCTTATTTTTCTGTTATTCTAAATCTAAATCTTAGGTCCTTGGCACATGTTCATTTAACATATATGAACATGATCATTTAACGTGATATGATGGGCTCTGATCCTTGATCCCAACAATTGCATCTCCTGCCATGACACACATGGCACCATTGTGGAATCAGGGATCAGATCCTAATCATGTCATTACTACTTGCCAGTGTAAAGGGAACCTGGGATCATAATCCTGAGCTCCCCCTGCATGGTCAAATTGAAGGAGGAATGCCTGTAGGCCCAGTCTGGCTGACAATCAGCTGATTGAGGGAGGAACCCTGTTAGTCTGAAGTCAGTCAGTAGGCAGGAGAGATATGTACCTTTTTATTCACTATCTACATAAGTGATATATACATATTCACATATATACACATCTCAAAAGCTTTTGTGAACTCAAGTTCCAGTCATCAGATACTGTGAAAAGGACATGCAGAGGGCAGAGTATAATAAGAATACAAAAGACAAGCACAGGGGGAAGGAGAGAGAAAATATATCTTTGTGGCTCTTTGCCACAAAGCTGGGCCAGGTTACTATATATGGTATAATTAACACCTTAATTACTTCTTAAATGTAATATGTGCCAGGGACCTTATAGACCCTTTCCAAATAAGATCTTGAAAATACAACCTCTACTCTCCATCTAAGTTAATAATCTTGTCCAGGTTTTCATTATCACATATTTCATTTACCATAGCCTGGACAAACTCACTATTGCCCTACTCATTCCATTCAAAACACTTTTGGAAAGATCATTGTCTTTGTCCATGGCTTTGACCCTGTTGCCCATCTCTGAATCCTGCCATTGACTCCACATTCAAAAACGGAAGCCATTTATTTTACCTTTCACAGTTATCCCTTCTATAATCCTCATCTCACCAACTGTTACTAGGTTACCTCTAATCAGCTCACCATGGTATCTTCCATTGTCCACTTGTTAAATTTTCAAAAGGAACATTGTTTCAAAAGAAATATATTGTCTACACACTTAAGAAGGATTCCCTGCAAATTTGCACAACATTAATGTCTTAACTTGCTCTCCAGCAATATTCAATACCTTCATTTCATTGCAATGCCTTTAAAAAGTTAACGATTAAGCTACTGCTATAACCACACTGCCTATTGTATTGTGTCCATCACACCAATATCATCTTAATATTTCCTTGCATTCTCCTGGCTGATTATCTTTTGTTCAAATTATAGGGGTTTTGGGCAGGGTTTGTTTTTTTTTTTTTTTTGTATTTGTTCCTGGTCCTTCATGTACTCCTAGATGCTAAAATAATGAAAATTGTATTAATTAAAAGAAAAAAAAATCATCCAGGCATTACTGTTACGTGGTGGAAAGATTTTAATTTCATCATAGATATTCTATGTCAACATAAAAAAAAGTATAAGCATCTTGATGGAGCTCAATTAGAGAGAAATAAAATATATGGATCCTTAAGGTGCCTGAACTACATTTATTGAATTATTATTGCCAAAAAAAGAAGAGTATTCGCCCAGTGCAGACTGAGAATATTGAGAAGAGTTAGTCCCATAGTGTCATAAGTCTCTGTCCCATAGTGTCATAAGAGAAGGGCAAGCAGTGCTTAAAGTCATCCATTCATGTGATTCCATTGTTAAGCAGCACTAAGGCTTATTGGATGCTCCAGCTACTGGAGGTAGTAAAATTTTGCATAATTTTCCAGACTCTCCAGTATTGAAAAAAAAAATGTTAGCTATGTGAAAAAAACAGATAGTTCTGGTCTATTCAGAAAACAGAGAAACTTTTTAAAAGTCTTCTAGACAGGGATTTTGCTAGAAGGATAACTTATTAGACATTGTAAGTTGTCTGTATCCTTTAGGGAATATAAAGTATAGAACTGTAAAAATAAAATATGAGCACTATACACCAGAAGGAATAATTCCTAAAATTTAAAATATAAAAATATTTTACTCATTGATTGCCTTGAACACTTAAGCAGCTGATCCTAAAATAAAATAAAAATAAAATCCGACTTGTTTAGCAAACATTGGAGGAAAAGAAAAAAAAGAAAGGGTTGGTGGGCGGGAAGCTTCAGGAAACAAGTGTACTTAATAATCTGGCTACTCTATGTCAGCAAGAGGAAGCCACCTGTGTTCTGCCCAAGGATCCATGATGCTTACATTCACATATTTGTTTTTCTGCTCAGTGAGAGTTTAACCTTAGCTCCCCCAAGAGAGAAGACATTTGCCACTGAGAGATTATTCACATTATGCCAAATGACAGTAATCAAGTAATTTATTAGCACATGATTTTAACTGGTCCTTAGAACAATAACCTTAAAGAGGCAATTAATTTTCAAGCCATGCTGTGTATATTAATAGTAATTGCAACAGGAAAAAAGGACAATGTAATTGGTGCAATTTGGTCGATTGGGTAAACAACATGTGCAATACAAACTAACTTGATTTATTAGTTATCTAACCTTAAAGTTGTTCTATGCAGTTAGTATGGAAAGTGTAGGCCATAGCAAGTAACATAAAAAGTCCTGACACAAATTCTTCTTCCAAGTGAGCTGGCATCATCCTGAGGTTAATGGGTCAAATTGTAAAACTGTCTCCTCATTTCACATCAGTTTGTTCCCCACTTTGTACACCTCTGCCAAAGAGACCAATATTGCCTGTCAGCCCACTTCAATAAACACTCTAGTTCATGCTGCAGTAGGTGGAGCACAATTCTGTACACCTATTTGACTGAACTCTCCTGAGACACAAGAAGAACAATACCTACTCATGCACCCCAAATGAGCTTAAAATATGAGCTAGGCATTGAAGCCTTTTTTTTGTTTTTTTTTTAAATCAATGGACTTTTTGGTTTGGTGAATGGGGGTCTGGACCAGATAACCCAGGAGGTTCTGTTCAAACTTAGGATTCTGTGATAGCCAGTCCCAAAAATTAAAAATAAAATCAATTCTAATCAAATTGAAACTGAATTTCCAGGTTTTTCCAGCAAAGGAAAGAAAAAAAATCATAACAGGCAACTCAAAGCATGTCTATCACCTTGAAATGAAACACTGAGCTTCTTTTCTAGGTTATTCAGCTATTTTATTTCAGTTTATTCCTTTAATTTTGGTCAATTTAAAAATGAAATTAAATATTTAAAAAAAAAGAAACTGAAGTTATTTTAAAATTTTCAAAATATTTTTTTTCAAAATTGTCCCCCTATTTCATTCAAAACTACTCCCAAAAATTGATCCGTATTCTGTCCTCTTGACATTTTATCTTTTTAGAAGAGTTACTACTATTCACTGAAAACGTTTTGTGTAGCTCCATACAAAGTAGCCAAGAAAGAAGCCAGAAGCAGACCTTCAGACAACCGGTGAAATACAATATCAGGGACAAAAAGTGATTACAGGCCTAGGAAGCCTGACTAACGAAGAAAGGGTAAAAAACCCCAGAAAATAAAAAGCCTTATTTAGTCAGGAGCAAAGAGAAGTCTGGGGGGTGAAGGGCGAGGGCTGATAACAACCATACATCTGAAGGGTGAGTGTTAGGAGGATAGAGATGTGGCTGTAGGGAACAGGACTCGGAGAAATGACCTCAAACTGTAGTGGAAGAAATTTAGGTTGGAGATTAGAAGAAGTTCAGGAACTTTTACATGTGCCCCCTAGGGGTGCAGGGGGAAGCGCTTTAATTAGAGCAGTTCTGACTAATTAAAATGCCACTGCGTTTCATGTATCAGCATCCTCACACTTAAAAATGGTGATGGGGGCACTTGAACTAAAGCTTGTTTAACAAGCTCCAGTTCAAGCACCCCCACTGCCATTTTTAAGTGTGAAGATGAGAAACTGGCTGCAGTATAGGACCTAGACAGTCATAGTGAACAGATCTGTGTCATGCTGCCAGTGTCCCGCAGAGGTAAGTGCTCAGTGCGGTACTTTTCAACATATTTATTAACGATTTGGATGTGGGGGTGAAGAGCTCACTGGCCAGGTTCGCAGATGACACCAAGTTATGGGGGAGCATGGTCACACTTGAAGATAGGCTACAGATACAGGTGGACCTAGACAGGCTAGTAAGTTGGGCAGATCAGAATCTGATGAAGTTCATCATCAAAAAATGTAAAGAGCTGCACCTCAGAATGAGCAACCCCCAACACACTTACAGGCTTGGTGGCACCAAAATGACTAGCATCACGAATGAAAGAAACCTGGGGGTAACAATAGACCACAGTATGAATATGAGCTGGCAGTGCAATGCTGTAGCCAGTAGGGCAAATAATAGTCTGGCGTGCAACTGGAGTACTGTGTCCAGTTCTGGGTGCCACACTTCAACAAGAACGTGGATAAGCTTGAGAGAGTCCAAAGAAGGGTAACCCATATGATCAGACTCTTAAAAGGCAAGCCATATGAGGAAAGGCTGAGGGATCTGGGTTTCTTCAGCCTGAGGAAAAGGCCGAGAGAGGACCTGGTAGCAGCTTACCACTGCACTAGGGGAGTACATCAAGGACTCAGTGAGCAACTGTTCACCAGGGCACCCGAGGGGAAAACCAGGAGTAATTGCCACAAACTCCTGGAAGATCAATTCAGGCTCAAAAACTTCTTCACAGTCGGGGTGTTCAGACTGTGGAATAAGCTCCCTCCAGAGGTGGTGCAATCACCTACCCTGGAAATCTTGAAGAGGAGACTGGAGAGTCACCTCGCTGGTGTCGCCTGACTCCCAGTTATCTTTCCTGCTTAGTGCAGGGACCTGGGCATGATGATCTTCCAAGGTCCCTTCTGGCCTTACAATCTATGAATCTGATACATGAGATGCAAGAGGCGGCTCGAGCTCAGCAACTGCCACGCTCCAGCAGACTCAGTTAATTGATTAACTGAGTTTGCTCTGATTTGCTAGAATTCCAACATGTTGAAGCAGCCTCCACACTTGTGTATAGGCACCCTTTCTGACCATGAGGTTAGTCGAGCATTGGAACAAGCTACCTAGAGAAGATGTGGAATCTCCATCTTTGTAAATCTTCGAGACCAGGTTAGACCAGGGGTGGGCAAAATGGTGGATCTGGCTGGCAGCCAGACTCCATTTCCCAGCAGCCCCTGCCCACATGTTCTAGGCAGGGATATATAGGTTGCTGATCATAGCTCTGTCCCAGCTCCTTGCAACAGTGACAGTATGGTCCCAAGCTGGGGCAGAGCTGCAATCCATTGCCTATGCGTCCCTGCCCAGACCATACAGGCTGCAGATCATGGCGTTGCCCTGGCCCTGGACAAAGATGCCCTGGCTGCAAGATCCCAACAGCTCCAGAGCAGCCCCCTGCTCTGCACTGCATCCTGCCAGCACATCTGGGGTCAATCTCTATGGCAACCCCAGCATTGCAGCAGTTATGGCTGCAGTCTCCATGGAGACTGGCCCCAGCCAGGCTGGCAGGGGCTGCTAGGAAATGGAGTCCACTGCTGGCCAGATCCAGCCCACAGGTCAGACTTTGCCCACCCCTGGGTTACATATTCACCTGGGATGGTTTAGCCAGGGATGATCCTACCTTGAGAGCTGTTATAGCCCTATTGTCCTATGATCCACATAAACCTAATACATACTGGGCGCATGTATACATGCGCCTTACTGCACAGTTAATTAATTAGCTCTGCAATAAAGCATCGTCATCTACATGCACCGGTATTAGGGCGCAGTAAATTAACTAACACCACAATAATATAGTATTGATGGGGACAGTACTATCTTACAGCAGACTACTTAACTCTGCCAAAACACATGTAGATGGTGGCAGAGACTAGATGGGGCACACGGGTGTTAAAGTGTTGGGGCTGCCTGCCACCTAGCCCCATACTTTAGCACCTTCATGCCCCAGCCAGCCCTTCTATGCCCAACACTGCCACCCTTCTTGAGCCTGCTGCCAGCCCAGGACTACTCTTCCCTGGGTCAAATGGCTGCTGTCTCAGGCAGCTTTGCAGACACTACATGCAGGAGCACTGTGCCTTAGTTTTTTTCTTCTCATTAATTGAATGTGTAGATGCATTAATTAGGTTTAGGTGCAAAGTGAATGAGTTTCAGGTATGAGTCCTTTTGTTAATTTTGCCCTAAATTTTCTTATGTCTGTTTGGAAATCCTAGCCTTAATTTTAATTGATTTTGAAATCTGTAACAGTTCCCCCCCCCCCAAATATTGCAGTCAAGTTAACTGTCTTTTTTTTTTTTTTTTGCTAATTCAATAAATAATACTTCTGAGAAATCATACTGCTTCTTCAGCCTCTCTTAACAGTACCAATTTCTAGTACCACCACTGTTCAAAATGCTCCAAGAACAAGTTTATTGATCTCATATATGAAACTGTTCTTATTTTGCAATGAATACCACCAGCTACATGCTGAATCTTCAGAGCATGCCTTAATTGTAAGCTTTTATTCTTTCCACATAAGCAAGAGGGATTGTTAGATCTGCATTAATCATTTTTCAAATCTTTTGGAGACAGAATTCCCATATGGTACTTATTAAATGAACAACTAAAATTAACGTATCCATAACAGGAATTCAGCCTCCCTTTTGCCAAGGAGGGTTTTATGTACTTTGATCCAACAAAACCCATTATTTAAATTTCCCTGTACACTAAGTTTTACAGTTTGGCACGGATCTCATTTCCAACAACATATATTTCTCTGCATTTGTTTACAGGAAAATACAATTTCCAGTTAAACAAACTTGTCACAGCTGCTATTGGCTCAAGGCTTTCTGACTCATCTGCTGTTCACTGGCTAATGTGGTCCAAGATGAGTCTATTTGCTTTACTGGTAGCAAAGCCCCAAATAAATCCAGTTTCTGAATGGATTCTCTGCTAGTAAGTGAAGTGAGCTAGCAGGCAGCCCCTGCACTTTGATGCCCTGGTGTCCCAATCATCCCCTATAATCATTTGCACGTGCATTTTGGTGGAGTAAAGTATTCTGCCATGAGACAGTATTCAAATACAGAGCTGAGGGCAATGCACACAACTGAAAGTAAGTATATGTCAATCTGATTCTGCCCCACATTAATTTCAACCACGTAAAAATAACTAAATTGAGATGAAGATTTATAATGAAAGAGAAATGGTTAGTGCCTAACATCCTGGTTATAGTCTTTGCTTCCATTTCCATCTCTTAGATCGATTGTTGTCCAGCTTAAGTGACTGGGAAGCCAGAAAAACTTGGCATGAGTGTGGAGGGTACACTAGTCCTTGTAGAAATTCCTCTTCCATTTCTCCATAGACTAAAAGTATTCAGATACACTTGGCAATCAAGGCACAGAAATACTTAAGAAAAAAAAAGTTTACTGCTGAAGGTAATAGACTTTTTCTTGCTAAGGTCATAAATCGTCTGACAGTCTGTAAGAACTTATGGACGTGAGAACACAGGCAGTTGTTACTGAATGTTCCACTGAAAATGGGCAAATAATTCTCTATTTAATTGTTTATGGAGTGAAATGAAACTACTTGTACAAGTAATAAACACATCATCTGCAATAGTGTCATGAGTGATGGGAGACCATGGCAATAGCCCTGGGCACCCATTTATAAGGGTGCATAAATGGCAGTCACCACCACTGCCAAAGTCAGCCCAGCCCCTGCAGCCATCCTGACTTATGCCTTGATCATTTGGTTTGAGTAAACCTCTGTAGTTACTACGGTTTCACCAAATATTGACTTTAATAAGGATTTGGCTGATTCTGACCCAAGCATTATGAATATTGTATTATTTTTTATTACAACTTCAAAGCAGGAGTTGCTAACAAAGCATAAGCATTCTTCTAATTGTATCTGCATGGTAGCTGACAACCGCTTCTCTCCCTCCTCCACATGTTCTGGTGATTGTTTAACACAGGCTTTGAAGGAGAGGTCGCACAAATACCCTGCTCCATTTTTTACCCTCCCAATAGCACCAGTTAATTCATCTTTTCTTAGAGTGATTAGCTGACATCAGGTCCTCTCCCTGACATTTCCATCCCTCTCATTTACACAGTAACAGCTCCCCATACCCCAGATGCCTTGTTGACTGCAGGCTTAAGCTGTACCTATTGCCTGCAGAAATGCTACATGCCTCAATCTTTAATCTTGCCATTCCCATTTTCAAACTAAAATGAGTATGATTAGGCTAATTAAGCTTACTTTGATTATACATTCTGACCAAAATTTCTCTACGGCTGTGTTGACTGAGCAGCTGTGCTATAATTTTCATCGATGGATTCTACTTTGGAAGTATCAGTAAGGCTGTATATTATGGATTTTGCTCTTGCATGTTTATATATTGTAACTGTTCAGACAAACACCTACAAAATAAATTCCAAGGCCTAGTAGGGGGGGAGGGGGGAGAAAGGAAGGTAGAGAATGATTTTCCTAGATATGCCCTTTCTACTCCATAGTCCTTCCTTATTTGACACTTCTGGATTTTGAGCATTCCAGATGCTGAGGAAATGGGCAAGACTCCTTCCTGGTTGGGACTGGTCATCCCTTGCCCATCCATCCCACACCCTGAAGGCCAATCTAACACAAGTTCATCAGGATTGATCCAGTAGTATTATGCACAGATCCCATTTCTATTATCTGAACTCTCATTCCCTTCCAAAGTTCCACAGGCAAAGGTAGGCAATACAGATCCATGCTGCCAAAAGGTCAGCACTACTAGAAGAGGCTTGTTGCACCAAGCAACTGCACATTCCTTGTTTTGGCAGTTCTTGCTTTGATTTGAAAACCAAAGCCTTCTCCTTCTGACTGGGGTAACACCTCCTGCTCCTCAGATAATGGGTGTGGAGCAGAGCCATACCAGCAACCATACAATCCATGGCATTTTCATATCGACTGAGACAGCTTGATAGATCAAAAGGATTCTGTCTATTTAGGTCTTCATTTAACTCCAGGGACCCCACTTTATGAAGACAGCAACACTACCCAAGTCTTGTGTTGGAAAGCACCTCAGTGAGATGTACAATTCCCCCCGCATATGGTCAAAACCTGTGTAACTGGCTTAGTGCTGTACTATCAGAACTTATTGGAGTGTGACCAGTACCACACTAAACTAGTTTTACTTGGTGCCTGTAAGAGAAATGTTTGGGCCTAGTACATCCAGGTGCATGTATGTGTGGAAGGGCATCTCTCCCATTTGGGGAAAATTAAATGGAAAAATTCTATTTGAATTCTGAGCTAGATTCATGTTTTGAAATAAATTGTTAGAGATCATATTTCCACTTCATTCATACATTTTAATGCAACATTCTCATAATTTGAGAGTCAGTCCCAAGCAGGGCACCAGCCCCAGGCACCAGCTTAGAGGTCTCTGCACAAAAATAGCAACCACTGCTGGCCTGACTACTACCACCCCTTGCTCTGTGAGCTTCTGTTGCCTAAGGTCCAAAACTGCTCAGTTATACCTCTAGTCCAAAGCAAAATATTGGCACAATACAGACTTTGCAAGTCCCACAGCAGGAGAACCAGGCCCCAGGGCCCATATTTTCAAGATCTTCCCTACAGGTGGTTTTCTGTGTCCAATTCAATGTTTGCATACAAAACTTAGAAATGTTAATGAACAGTGTATGGGTAAATTGTACTGAAGAAATTGAAATTGTTTCCTCTAAAGATCTGGCTGCAATCAGAGTTAAGTCTGGGCATATGGCCCCTCAGAATCAGATCCCACATTTCTAACACTATGCGAGTGTATTTACATGAGACACTTTACTGCACAGTAGTGTAGTTTACTATGCAGTAAGTATGTGTGTTTACATGTGCACACACTTACTGTGCAGTAAACCTCACTAATCATGAGTAAATTTGCTACCTGCAAATGCAAGTAGCAAATTTACTTGCTATTACTTACTGCTCCCAGTCAGCCGGCCACCAGAGGGGTGGAAATTGCTCCCTGCACTCAGGAGCTGCCTGCTGCTGGGGTGGGGAGTATGTTCCCCTGCCTCGGCAGCAGGGAGCTCCAAGTCCCCCGCGCTGAGATTGTGATCAGGAAATGAGGGCTGGGAAATTCTTAACTCCCAGCCCCCACTTTGTCATTGCAATCAGGGAGCAGGGTGCTGGGAGATCCTTATCTCATCATGTCAGCTGCATGACAGAGAGGACAATGCTAGGTGATCCTTATCTCCCAGCCTGAGCTCCATGGTTGTGGGGCTCAGGATGGGAGATCCTTATTGCAGAGTAGAGGGGAACAGGCTCTCCAGCCCACATCCTGCAATGGTGGAGCAGGGGCTGGGAACTGTCCCAGTCAAGGGCAGATCTCAGCCCCATGCCCTGATTGGATGATTGAGGCACATGGCTTGGAAAAAGCTTCAAGGGTAGGGTAGGTCCCAGTCCCCTGTCCTAGTCTTCTGGTGGGGCAGCTAACAGCAAGCTAGCTACTAGCTGCCCTACCAGTGGATCAGGGTTAGGACCTGCCTCTCCCCTGCAGCTCTTCCCAAATCCCGTGGCTCCCCATTGGGGAACTCGGGCCAGGAGCTCCCTGTTGCTGGGGCAGGGAGACATTGTTTCTGAACTGGCAGCAAACAGCCCCACCCAAGGGCAGGGTGCAATGTCCCAGCTCCAGAAAGGGGACAGCTATCTCCTGGTCCAGTGGTCCCTGCCAGCCCCTAGGCTAGCACCCAGGGGGAGCCTAGAGCTCCCCTTGGTAGCAGTAGAGGCCTACTGCAGGACCCTAGAAAGTGGGAGCAGTTTGCTGCCATTAGCATCAAATCTACTCCCACTTCCCTCCAGGCCTTGACTACTCCACAGTCCAATGGCTGGGGAGGTTGGACCCAGAGAGTGGTAGTTGATGGAACTGAATCAACATGACACTCAGTGATTAGTGGCGTCCTCCAAGACTCCATTCTCAGACCTGTACTCTTTAATGTCTTCATAAATTATCTGGACACTGGTGTCAAAAGTGGACTGGCTAAGTTCTCTGATGATACCAAACTCTGGTGAAGAATGTCCACACTTGAGGATAGGCTGATGATCCAGGCCAATCTCGATAGGCTTGCAAGGTGGGCGGATGAAAACCTGATTGCATTCAATATGGAGAAATGCCAGGTGCTCCACCTCGGGGTGGGGGGAACCCATATCACACTTATAGGCTCAGCAGTGCTACACAGATATCACGGCTGGCAAAGTGAATAGAACTCTGGCTTGCATCTACCAATGCAACTCAAGTGAGACCCAGGATATCATCCTCCTGCTGTACTCCGCTTTAGTGAAGCTGCAGCTGGAGTACTGTATTCAATTCTGGGCTTCACAATTTAGGGAAGATGTAGAGAAGCTTGAAAAAGTCCAGAGGAGAGCCACATACATGATCAAAGGGCAAGAGAACAGGTCTTATGAAGACAGGCTACAAGCCATGGGACTCTTCAGCCTGGAGAAGCACAGCCTCAGGGGTGACCTGGTGGCTGCCTACAAATACATCAGGGTGTACATCAGGATCTGGGGGAATGTCTGTTTACCAGAGCACCCCAGGAGATGACAAGGTCCAAAAGTCAAACTCCTGCAAGACTGTTTTAGGCTGGACATAACGTAAAACTTCTTTACTGTCCCCAAGGCCTGAAACAGACTGCCTCCAAAGGTGGTGCAAGCACCTACTCTGGACACTTATAAGAAAGATTTGGGTGCCTAACTTGCTGGGATCCTTTGACCCTAGCCAACTTCCTGCCCCTTGGGCAGGGGGCTGGACCAGATGATCTTACGAGGTTCCTTCCGGCCCTAATGTCTATGAAATCTATGTATAGATTCCTGCCCCAGAGCATTTACTCAGTGATAGTTTACTCATAAGTAAACTGCTCCCACATCTAATGCACATGTAGACACACTCAGTGTTTACAGAGATTTAGTGGAAACAAAAGGCCCAAGTACTGTCTACAGGAAAATAATTAGAAGGATCAAAACACATCTGAATGCATTATGCAAGATGTTTTTGTACAAGAATATAATCCTGTTGTGCTTTTGGCAAAACAGACTTAAAGCAGCTTTCCTGTTACCTTGCTAAATGGATTAGCTATAATTATTCATTTTCCAAAAAGGAATAAATTGTTTTCCATTCTTCAGACTGCCTGGTGATCAAGAGAAATGCCTATCAAAGATTTTAGTGGAGACCTGCAGGTGAAGGTAAGCACTGTTTAGATTTTAATAGCAGCAAAGTAGACCATAGAGGTAAATTCCCTATTTCTTATAAATTAAAAGGACAGAATTGGACTTGACTGAGAAAAGAAGAAAGATTATTTTCATATATTCATAGGGTTAGACTGCCTTGTGGGGCTTGAATGATGCAGACCAACACAGACCCAGAGAGATGTGCCAGAAAGATCTTGAGAGAGTATTCTACATATACATTACATTATCTTCAGGGGTATTTCATCTATCTAGGTCTGCTGGCCAACACACAGAATGATGTCACCATGAATACAAATTCTCCCAACTCTCACCCACTCCTAGAGAATAATTAAGGAACTCTCTTAAGATGCAAACTTCATACAATTCTGTGCTGTGTAGAAATACCCATGTTGTCACCAAATAAGGTAGGATATGTAGAACAGCATAGTCTAGTACTTATGGGTCCCAGAACCAGCAAGTTATATAGCAATGTCAGGTACCAGGTCTGCAATGTAGCTTAGCCTCAGTAAAGAAGGTTACTCAGTACCTGATAAATTCTAGAGGTTATCTAGGGATTAAAATTTGTTTGTTGAAATAAAAGAGTAAAAATATATAGCACACAGTGTTTGGCAAACCTTTAGCATAAATGGAAAAATGTCCCTCTGCAACGTTCTTGGTAATAACATTATCACAATGGAAAAAGAAAAAGAGGGAGATATTGAGATGTCTATCCTTTAAAATGCATTGAAGGATCCTGCTCTAAAATTTTCAGAGGTGTGAAATAATTAGGGTGAAATTTCCAAAGTGATTTTGGTTACTGAAAAACATAGGATGGATAGTGAAAACTATATTGATCACATTTGGGTCTGATAACACATCAGCTACAGAAGAAATCTGTTCACATTCAAAGCATGTAAAGAGTCCCCGTTAATGTCACATACCAAAGCAAAAACTATATCCTCAATATAGCTGGTCATCCAAATTCAAATGAGCTGTCCATTGGGTAGCATAATAATGGTATAAAAAAAAAGAAAAATTATTAATATTAACTTTATAGCCACCAATATAAGAAGTACAACTTCAGAAGTATCCAGGCACCCTTTGCACACATATATGAAATACTTCCTTGCCTCTATCTCTGCAGTGCTCCCATTATTTATCTGCTGCTTAAAAATTAAAAAGGGTCAAACCAGGATGAGTATATGTACAAAGGCTGGAAGGAAGATTTGCCAAATTCTCCCCCATGCCCAAACTATGGGCTCAGACCTGCTTCAGACAATGGTAAACTACATGAGGCTTTTATACAGTCCAAAGGCAAAGCTATGTAAAAGGTAGGGAATTCAGTAGTGCAGGGCTGTCCAACTTGCTGCTCACAAGGGGTTAAATTGCAGCTTCTGAGCTCTAACCTGGACCTCACTCCCCACATTGCTGTGGCTGCTGTTGGAGCTGGGGTCTGTTTGCTCCCATTTCCTCCGCTAGCTGCTGCTTCCTGCCTTTATTTTAGGGGGGCAGAACAGTACGGTACAGCTCAGGGAGCTGAAAATTAAATCTGGGCCGCAAAGGGGCGGTGGGCAGGGGAAGCTACTCTCTATGCAGGGGAACTGTATAAGGGTGCTGCCAGTACAGCCTCCACAACTGCACTTGCCAATTCTGTCAGGTTTATGTGAACTCCAATTTTATTACTTTTTTTTTCCCCACAACACAGTCAGTTTCTCTATACTCGTTAGACTCATTAGAGATATTGTCCAGCATGCAGATTTAAAGTGGTTTCCCATAAAAAAGGTTACCAATTTAAATTAGAAATTCACAGTTTAAACAAGAGAAACCCCCTAGCCTCACCCAGTCAACAAAAAATTCCCTGATTTGGCAAATAATATTTCCGGGGGGGGGGGGGGGGGGGGGGGAGGGGGAAGAGAGTAAAATTTTGAAATAATATAAGGGCGAAGGAGAGCATTGTGCACATCTACAAATCAAAAGTTTTACTATAGTTCTTATTTTAAAACACAAGATTTGACAATGCAAATCATTTCAGCATGTGAAGCAACATTAGGTTAAATCCAGACACTATACTGAAAAATCCTAAACTTTCCAACTTCAAAGGCAATACCTCACCAGGTAATTAGATGAAAGCAGTTTGAAAGCCGAAGGATGTATCCTAGAAGTGATATGTCCTGAATAATAATTTTTTATAGACATGGCAGTGTACGTATTTTTATTTGAAATTACATTGACTTCCCCCCCCCTTATACACAGCTATAAAAATGAACTGCGAGACAAGGGCAAATGTTGTAAATGGGATAATCTAGTTACAATAAGTTGAAGACAAGATGACCTTTTGAGGATTCACCAATGATTTGCATACAGTAATCTACAAACTTTTTATGTTTAAACTCCACTTTCTCCTTTTCCTGGATTTGCTAATTTAACAATGTCCTCACCAATGTACTGAAAATGGAGAGGTCAGCCAGTACAATCAGGATTGGCACATTTTCCTTGAACACTATGTAAAGACTTCAAAATCCTTCCTTTCCTGCAGGGCATACAACAGGTCTATTGACTCTTCCATGGCAAAAACATTAAGCTGCAGGTTGCGCTTCCAAGAGTGAAAAATCTTCACTCATAGTGTTAAACTCCTAAGGGTCAGGAGGCTGCCTGGCAAAAATACAACATGAGTCCCTTTGCCCAAGACACAGCCTCCTGCAGAGATTAGTAGTAGGACCACCTGCATAGTCTGACCCTGGTCTATGCCACTTCTTTTGCCACTTTCTTCTGCTTAACTCTACCCTAGGGGGAAGCTGAAGAGAAAGGTGGTATTGGGACACGGAGCCTATGATTAGCTCAGGGTATGGAACTGCAAGCTCAGGAAAGTCAGTGAGCTCCCCTGAATCAGTACTTGGAGATCTGGAGTAGAGCCCAACCTACACTATTTTCAATGGGACTATGAAATGAAAGATGTTTTAAACTACAGTCTTGTTCTGGCAAAAAAAAGTAAAATGTTAAAAACTGCAGAGTTGATCATTTATTTTCCAAAGCATAATGGGCAAAGAGCTCAATTTGTTTTCAGTATGGATGATTTTTAATTCTTTTGGTTTTGTTTGTTCTAATCCAATTATCTAGCACTGCCTTTAAAAAGCAGTGCTTAAGGGAAAGATTTTCATCTGGGCCTCAGTCAGGCTTCCAAAAGTAATTCTCTGCTGGTGGAAAAAAGACTGTGCTTGCATTTTAGAACTTGCAGTGAACTGCAAGAGAAAATATTAGTAATTAGCTCTCTAACAGAGTGCTTTGCTGTCAAAGATACAGGGTTAAGCCATTACTGGGTTTAGTAATATTTGCACCTTTAATATAATGAAGTAAGTGTGTGAGCATGGAACTGAACTGACAAAGAGAGGACAAATGTGAGACATTTGTGAGATGTTGAGATGGTGGTGCTGCATTTTTATCTCATCATGAATTTTTTACCGTCTTTCAGAACATAGTAAGCAGGTAACTGAGCAGTAGACTGAGTCTTTTATTCATGTCCCTTATTTTATACAAAATTGAAGCATGTAGCCTTTTAGTCATGAAATAAAATAATTCAATGTCAATTGAAGTGCTTTTTATTATTGCACCACATTAATCTTAAGTATGCTTTTTGGTTGCACCATTTTATGTGATTCATTAATTCTTATACTATGTTAAAGTGTGCATCCTTGAGCTGTAAAAGATATGGTACATCTTCATTCTTTACAGTGTGCAAGAAACCTATCATCTTCATACCAATTATTTTGAAAGAGATAAAAAGGATGACAGCACCATTTGGTTTTAGTGGGATGCAGTGCATACCCTTTAATACAGCTCCTCATTTTAAGTCTGCCACATACTGGCTTCAGTCTCCACTGCTGCCCCTTATAGTTCACCTTGTTTTAGGACAGAGATAGCCAACTTGGGGCATGAGTGCCACAAGTGGCCCAGGCAGCCTGTGTGTGTGCCATGCAGTAGATCAGGCAGGAGATAGGCAGCACAGCAGCAGATAGGGCTGTTTGAAGCTTCAATCCCCCATTCAATTCAGTGGAAATTTGGCCTTATTTGGATTCAGAGATTTGGCCACCGAATTGAATCAGAGGACCCTTTAATCTCTCTGAATCAAATCGGAGCCCTCCAAATCAATTCAGAGAGATTTGAAAAGATTCCACGATTCAGACAGACACAGCTTTAAATGTTTTCTATATACCTCTAGGTAGCAGATGGCTCATGAACACTGCGATGCTGGGGCGCATGGAGTGTCTTACAGAAGCATGGGGGCTCCTCAGTGTGCTTGGCAACAGACCCAGAAGTGGACCAGAAGCACTTCCGGTCCACTTCTGGGTCTGCCATGGAGTGCGCAGGGAGCCCCCCCCCACCCCAGTGCCCCTCTGGCTTGGTAACTGGTGCCTTCTGGGTCAGGGGGGGCACCCAGGGTCCCCCCATGGCCGACTGCCAAGCCGGGGGGGCATGGGGCAGCCCCCAGTGTGGTCCCCAGCAGACCTAGAGTCTACTTCCAGGTTTGCCTCCAAGCACATGGAAGGCCTCCCCAGTACACCTGTGGGATACTCCATGCACCTCAGCATTGCAGCTTTCACAAGCTGTGCTGCTACCTCAAGGTATGTAGAAAAAATATTTAAAGCTGTGTCAATGTCCAAATTGCTGATTCTCAGAATCAGCATCAAATCTTCAGATTCAGATTCAGCCAAATCAGGGACAGTGATCCAAATCAACTAATTGAATTACTGTGCCTGATTCAGGCCGAATCCAAATCAGAATCAAGTAGGGACCACTTCTCACACCCCTAGTAGATAGGACGGGGAGAAGAAGACAGCAGCGGATTGGGCAGGGAGCAGAAAGCAGAACAGCCATTTGGGCAGGAAAAGGGGATTGAAGTAGCACTCAAGGAGAGTGTGGGGCCTTATTTGTGGCACTCCTATCAAAAAGGATGCCCCCAGTTTTAGGGTATTGAGAGCCAAGTACATTTTGCAAGACATTCAGAATTAAAATCAGGGAGAGACCCATTGCCCACTGGCTAATCACAGCTTGATTTTGCATTGATAACTTTGATAGCAATCAGTTTTACAGGGTTTAGGTTTAGCTTACACGTGCTTGGTAGCTCTCCTCTTCAGAGAACTGACTTGCCTCTCCCAATATATTATCTACCAAATCACTAGCTGTAATGAATTCGAGTCTCAGACCCAGGAGCTGGGGTTGTTGAATGGTTCAGTTCAAGTAGCCTATTTTTAATTTAAGCATTAATTTACTTTTTAAACAATCAAGAAAAAAATGCATTTAAAAGAAACTACATATTTTATAGGATTTTCCTAGAGTTTTAAACCCTGAGCTATTCCATGTGTTCTATAAAAAGAAGTCGTCTTTATTTCCTTCCAGGTCATAAACTTCACCTTCAAGGCATCCTTGTTGATTTATATCACCTAATGATAGAGCCTAAAATTCATAGGCTTCATTGAAACTATGTTAGTTCATAAAAGGTGATGATAGGATTCTCTGTACATCTCATACAGCATGGTCTCATATCGTGGATAACTGGGTGTGCCGTGCTGGGTCTCCTTCTGCTTTCTTTTATGATACTAAATCTATTCTGTTGGCTGAACTTCTATAATCAAAGAGAGACAGAAGAGGTGGACTATTCAACAACAGGACTGAAATGCAGACTCTTCCTCTCTCTAGACAGGATCTTAAATAGAAAATGTTCTCAGGGCTTCAGGGTTAATGAGAGTTATTTACAGAAAGCAATTTGAGAACCTATTTAACTTCTACATCATGTGGAGAGGTAGCCTTGACCTAGTAAAGTTAATAAATAGGAATTTCCACATGCCCACAATAAATGCCAGGGTTATAATTAGCAGCCCTTGAAATTCACGGAACTAGAACATAGTTTGAATAAAATCATGTCTAAGTATCAGACAGAATTTACAAAAGTCTGCAGGAAAGGTGCTAGCTGTTTGAGGGATTCTCCCCCTCTCCTTTTTAGCGCATTCTCAGACAACAGGAAAGTTCATTGAAGGAGGTGCAAGCTAGCAATGATTGGTTTTCCATATTATGGGACAAGAGTAGGCAAATAGGTAGAGGTAGTTAGCCATGTTAGTCTGAACTTAGGCGAAAGGCAGGACAGAGATTAGAAATTAGCACTTTAGGGCATTTATACACATGCTCTGGGAATGGGGGTGGAGGGGAGGTACTTTAATGAGCTTTAGTTAAAGCGCCCCCACCACCATTTTTCAGTGTGGGGACACTGATACACGAGATGCTGGAATCTGTTTAAGCATGGTAATTACCATGCTCAAGCAGACTTGATTAATGCGCTGTAATTACAGTGCATCATAGCAGCAGCTTTGCTGCTCATGTTTAGGCACCCTTAGAGGTTAACTTGTTCAGAGGCATGAGCTTTTGCAGGTTACAACCTACTTAGAAGCTACTGACAGCATCCGAGGAAGTAGCCTGTAGCCTACAAAAGCTCATGCCTCTCTGAATCAGTCTCTAAGGTGACATTTTGCCAGATGTTATGAACATATTTGCAGAGACCAAGAAATAAAAACAAAGGACAGGAACAGGTGAAGGAAAGGCGGAGGCACTGTTAGGAGAGGTGAAGGTGGGTGAAAGAGATAAAACAAACAAACAAAGAAACCACATGAAGCAATTAACCCAATGAGGACTCCTTTCTACTTTGTACCCCCACCCTCTGCAAGTCTCTTCATAGCACATGAATAAGCAAGCAGTAGCCTATGAAAGATCGTGCCTCTCTGAATGAGTTAAGTCTATAAGACTAGAAACAGAACTCTCATTTGTCCCAGGATCAGTTGTGCCTGTGTTTGTCCCAGAAAAGTCCCAAAATCAGCATGTACACGTCACCCTTCCTATTGGGTTCTAGCAAGCAGCTGAAAGCACTGTCACTTTTCTGCCATTGGCTCAATCCTGTGACAACCATTCAGATCCACTTCATGGATGTCCCAGGACAAAAGTGTTCTTATTCTGTGAACCATTTTAGGATTTATCTCAGGACAACAAGCAAATACCTTCGTCCCAGAACAGATGGAATGTCTGTTTCTAGCCTAAGCCTAATGACTGCAGATAGCACCATACCTAAACTCCCGGTGGCCCCAGGTGAACTTTGAATATCAGGCCCCCCTTCACCAGAGATGATGATGATGGACAATGGAAAAAAATTACCATTTTTGGGCCCCCTTTCTGTCTAGGCCCCAGGTGGCTGCCCAGTTTCCCCATGCCTGTGTCTGGCCCTAACTGCAAAGCAGCTAAAACATTATAGATCTCTGCTGTATTTCATTTTTCCCAGTATTCCTAAGTGCCTGCATTTTCAGAATCACACTGTCTCCAAAACAAAAGTTTTTGGCCAACTATATTAGTAATAGTTAATATAAGATCCTTTTGTATATGCAATACAAGATGGAAAGTTGATAGGTTCTGTTTTGAAATATCTATATTTCTTTCCATGTCTTTTCATGTCAAAACATAACATTAAGAATCAGGTTTTCAAAAGGTACTTAAACACCTAAAATACAGATGATATCTAGGTGGATTTCTATCCTATTAAAATCAATGGGATTTAGGTACCTAAGTTGTTTCAATACTTCTGAAAATCCTAATAGGCATTTATCTGCATCATCAGATGCCTAACTATTTTAATACTTCGCATAAGTACATTTTTTCAAAAGTTAAAAAAGACGCTTATTTGAACTTCATACTTCCTTCATATACTCAGACCATAAAAGAATTGTGGCTTCTTTTTTTTTTTTTGGATTAGTTCTCAAAGAATAAAGCCAATTTAGCTAGCTTGTTTATACTACCCTTTTAGACAACAATAATAGAACCAGAGGAATAATAATACAAGTTGTGACTGTGGAAAGCATTTAAATGGGACTAACGCTTAAATGTGCCTTTGTTTTGTAAAAAAAAAAAAAAAAAAAAAAAAATTAGAAAAAAACCCCAAAAAGACAAACCATAAATTAATACTTCTGCTTATTAAATAGATTCAGACTCCTGGGTAAAATCATATTTAATATTTAGATTTTCAGTATTGGGGAATGATGTTCAGATTCTAAATGCTGATGTAGATGGTAGGTTTTACCACAATAGAAGATACATGAAGTTACTGTAACTTTTGCTTTACCTTTAAAAAATGTACACGGCATGTTTTCTCTGATGTAGAGAAATATTTGCGTGTTCTGAAAGAGCAGCACTAGACAATGAGCTCTTGCACTGGCAGATTGTCAAAACAGCCTGCTTTCAACATTAAGTTAAGTGACTGCAGTGTAATGTAAAAGGTACCCAAACTAGCTTTAAAGTAGCCTGTTCAAGTTCCAGCAGCAATCTAAATGTGACAGCACTATATTCAGTATGAGCTAATTTAATTTGCCTATGAAGCATAAACTGCAGTTTGCTCAAAGCTTCGTGCTGCTACAGCTAGATTGCTACCAGTACTTGAGCTAACTAATTTAAAGTTATCTTGAGAAGCTCTATACTGCAATCTCTTTTGTAACTGCCTTACAATAGTGTCTCTATAAAGAAATACTGACATTGTGGTCCAAAAGTTGAAAATTCTTGTTAACTGCATTATACCAAAGTAGTCTCGACTTTCTGCATGTGACATATGAATGCAAGTTCCATGAGAAAAAAATCTACTCAGTCTGGGTTAGTATGCAGGACTGCAATGAAAGCTTGTCCTTGCTCCCAAAGCCCATGGTAAGTCTAGGAATGCATCCATAATCCCGTATACAAATTGTACAGGAATTCTTGGAGCCACTGTATCTGTTTAATCTTGTCTTGCCAGGAACCCACTGGTTCCAATTTCCTCAAGAAAACAGGAGAGAGAACACTAACAATAAGATAAGGCAATGAGGAACTGTCTGATGGGCTCCAGAGTTAGACAGTCCTTTCAACAAAACAATGATTGAAACAATGATTTGGGCTTATTTTGGGTAAACAGTGGCTAGGTACAGACGTTACACTAACCATCTTTAAGGGTGCAGAAAACGCTTTAAAGCTGTAACTGAGCAGATATTCATGGCTATTAGAGTGCAACCTGCAGTTTTTAAAGTGATCTATGTCATCCCTCAATAAATGAGGTATTAAATTAAAGCACTTTTTCTAAGAGCACTTTATCAAACATCTGTGCCAAACCCCATCAAGAAGCATAATAGTTGTCATCCCAAGCATCAATGCATAAGGCTGTGCTTTACCCTCGGTCTAGCCCCACCTCCTCAGCTGTCACCGACCTGAGTCCATGACAGCCTCAGATCCCAGCCCCACCTCCTCCCTCCAACCAGCTATAAGCTGACTGGGGGGGAAGCGGGGTGAAAGGGAGGTATCAGCATGCTGCAGCCCAGCCTGGGGAGGGGACCTGCAGGGAGAGGGGTCCAGGGGTTCTGGCCCCACAGCAGCCCCAGCCAGGCACTGGCATGCCATGAGGCTAAGGCTACTGTGAGATGCACAGCCCCAATCCCTTTCCCCTCCAGCCCCACCCTGGAATGGCCAGCAGGACTGCCCAGCCAGGGGGGGGCTATGGGGAAATGGGTTTGGGATTTCTCTCCCCACAGCAGCTCCATTCACTCAGCATGCTGCTGCCTGACCAGAAGGGTTGTGCTGGAAGGGGTCCAAGGTTTCTCCCTCCTCACCACCCAGCCACTTCTAACAGTTTCAGCTGGTGTGGGAGACATGGTTGGGGAAGATGCAGAAATGCCCCCAGCAGCCAGTGCAGACAGGTTCTGAGCCCCACACCCTACCCCACCAAACAGTGAACATCTGTTCATTTCACTCATGCTCTAACTTATAGTACTTTAAGTAAAGTGTGATAGTTAGAGCGCTTCTGCCAAGGACTTTTTGAACATCTGTACTTAGCCTATATGACACCACAAGACCAAACTTGACCTTGGCTCAAAGCCTTGTTACAGAGCCTGATAATGCCACGCTAAAAATGTGAATCTGATCTTACTTTAGTGAGAGAATCAGGTTGCCCTTCTCCGTTCTGTCATATTTCCACTAGACCTCCTATCTTAAGTTTGGTTTGGTCCAGTTCTCATTCCAAGAGGGATAACCTGCCATAACATTGTTAAATTCCATGTTATGATATTTATAGTCTTCCTCAGACACAGTCCTCTTATGGCAATCTGGTTGAGCAATGAATTATCAAGAAAAATAATGAGCTAAAATCTAATTAGCGATCAAATAATCTGAGTGAAATTCAAAGCCATGTTTATTACTATATCTATCATACAAGCATACACCCTACCAAATCCTGTATCAGATAAAGAGCTGCATGATTGTTATGGACAATTCCTGGGTGGGGACCAATTTATCCTAATGAGCTATGTGGTTTTTTTAAATTTATAACTTGAATTCAAAGGTTGGAGGAGTACTGGATAACAGAAGCTCCTTGGATGGTGGGGCTTTGTTGAGATGAATGGAGCCAGCAAGGGACTAACTGGATTTTGTCATAAAAATTGACTCTGTGCTGCTAATATAATGTTTCATCACCAGAGACAGTGATACCAATGGAATTCTCCACATGGTATAGTCAGGAATCAGACTGATTACATCTTGACAAGCCAAAGGTGGAAGTCAAGCATCCTTAACTATAGGTCATTCCCTGGTGCAGACTGCTGATTGACCATCAGCAACTCTCAGCCAACCTTAGACTTAAATTTAAATAACTGCCAAAACAAACAGACGTTTTTTGGATTGCCCTAGAAACAAAGAGTTCATAGTGGAGGCCAAGAAGAGATACAGAGATGGAGATGCAAACAAAATGACACAAAAGTAGCACCAGAAGAGATAGATAGCATAAAGGGGCAATATTAGCAGACTCCAGTGAAACACTGGGCAGACTAAAGAAATAGAAAAATCCCTGGGTAGCAGAAGAAAACATGAAAAAGATTCCGCAGTATCCAAGCCAAGGATGTTACAAGGATGCATAACAATAAACAAAGAAATTAAAAAAAAAAAAAAAAAAAAACTAGGCAGAAGATATAAGGAAAGATATTTGGCTAGCATTTATAATACTTTAGAGTTGGCAGAAAAGAAAAGGAGCTCTTGCAAATTTTTTGCAACACTGAAAACACTGACAAAAGAAAAAAGGTGAAAATTAATGGGGTAATCAGATCCAATCAGGCACACTACTTTCTGGGTGCATCTACACTTGCACTTTAATGCGCAGTAGTTTATTTACTGTGCATTAAAGCATCATGTCAAAAACCATGCTAATATGTAGTAAAAATGTTTTACTGTGCATCACTTAAAAAAGCATACACTTATGCTACTATGCATTAGGGCAGCCGAATGCACATTTATATAGTAGCATCTCACATTATTTAGCTTGCTCCAGGACCATGGTTGTCATGGGTGACTTCAATTACCCAGACATCTCGTGGGAGGATCGCTCAGCAAAATCTGAGCGGTCGCAGAGCTTCCTCTCGTGCGTGGATGACCTCTACCTGACTCAAGAAGTCTATGGGCCAACGAGAGGCAAAGCGCTGCTCGACCTGGTACTGGCTACTGGGGATGACCTAGTCGGTGACCTAGTGATCGATGGGAAGCTGGGTGACAGTTGAGGAATAAAGTAACAAAATGGTCAAATAGAGGCATGACACAGGAGGTGAAATCTCACTGGCATGTTTGGTCCAATTCCAGCAGAAAACATGATCGGTAGGAATGAATTGCATAAGGGTTAGACTTTCTGATGGCTCCTGTATAAGGATTATGCGATATTAAGTGCACAACTGCTCTGAGTTCAGTATTATATATACATACATACATACATACATACAGCAAGAGGGCACAGCAGCCCCCCTGGCTCTCCAGGGACCTAGCAGATCTCCTGAGGCTAAAAAGAAAGGCCTACAAAGGGTGGAGGATGGGAGGCACCGCCAAGGAGGATTATTCTGCACTGGTCCGGTCCTGTAGGGAGCAGACCAGGAAAGCCAAGGCTGCAACTGAACTCCAGCTAGCTTTGAGCATCAAGGACAATAAGAAGTCCTTTTTCAGATATGTGGGGAGCCGGAGGAAAAGCAGGGGCAACATTGGACCCCTGCTGACCCAGATGGGGCAACTGACAACTGACGCCCAGGAAAAAGCCAACCTATTAAATAGGTACTTTGCGTCAGTCTTTCATCAGTCCCATGGGACGCCCATGCCCGCTACAGGGCCGGGAAGTCCGGGTGAGGGTGATCCCCTGCCCTCCCTTAATGCTGACTTTCTGAAGGAACATCTTGAGAAGCTGGATACCTTCAAGTCAGCTGGCCCTGACAATCTTCCCCCCAGGGTACTCAAGGAGCGGGCGAGCATCATAGCCCAGCCTCTAGCACGGATCTTTGAAAACTCTTGGCGCTCTGGTGTAGTGCCCGAAGACTGGAAGAAGGCCAATGTGGTGCCTATCTTCAAGAAAGGGAGGAAAGTGGATCCGGCTAACTATAGGCCCATCAGCCTGACTTCTATCCCGGGGAAGATCTTAGAAAAGTTTATTAAAGAGGCCATCCTTAATGGACTGGCCGACGCCAACATCTTAAGGGATAGCCAGCACGGGTTTGTTGCGGGTAGGTCTTGCTTGACCAATCTCATTTCCTTCTACGACCAGGTGACCTATCACCTGGACAAGGGAGAAGAGATTGATGTCATATATCTTGACTTCAAAAAAGCCTTCGATCTGGTGTCCCATGATCGCCTCTTGGAGAAACTGGCCAATTGTCGCCTTGGGTCCTCCACGATCCACTGGCTGGAAAATTGGCTCCGGGGTCGGACCCAGAGGGTAGTAATCGATGGAAGTCACTCATCGTGGTGTCCTGTGACCAGTGGGGTCCCCCAAGGCTCTGTCCTTGGACCCATACTGTTCAACATCTTCATTAATGATGTGGACACTGGAGTCAGAAGCGATC
>NW_005842657.1:623528-635904 GCF_000455745.1 Alligator sinensis | reverse complement strand
CTGGTTTGCATCCATAGATGCTTCTCAAGCAAATCCCGGGACGTCATTCTCCCCCTGTACTCGGCCTTAGTGAGGCCGGAGCTGGAGTACTGTGTCCAGTTTTGGGCTCCACAATTCAAAAAGGATGTGGAGAAGCTTGAGAGAGTCCAGAGAAGAGCCACGTGCATGATCAGAGGTCAGGGAAGCAGACCCTACGATGACAGGCTGAGAGCCCTGGGGCTCTTTAGCCTGGAAAAGCGCAGGCTCAGGGGTGATCTGATGGCCACCTTCAAGTTTATCAGGGGTGACCACCAGCATCTGGGGGAACGTTTGTTCACCAGAGCACCCCAAGGGATGACGAGGTCGAATGGTCACAAACTACTTCAAGATCGTTTCAGGCTGGACATAAGGAAGAACTTCTTTACTGTCTGAGCCCCCACGGTCTGGAACAGCCTGCCACCGGAGGTGGTTCAAGCGCCTTCATTGAACAGCTTCAAGATGAAACTGGATGCTTATCTTGCTGGGATCCTATGATCCCAGCTGACTTCCTGCCCTTTGGGCGGGGGGCTGGACTTGATGATCTTCCGAGGTCCCTTCCAGCCCTGATGTCTATGAAATCTATAAAATCTATGAAATTAGAGGTATTAAATTTAATGCGCAGTAGCAGAAGTGCATTAATGAACATGTAGGCATGCCCACTGACTAAACAAGCAGCAGAAAGGTAGAGGAATTACTGTGAACAATTACATGGCAATACCAAGACCATCAACATAACATGAAAAGATTGTGTGTGAAAACCCTCACCACTGACGTCTAAAGGAACTCTCCCACTGAAGAAGACCAAGTCAAGAAAAGCCCCCAACATTTAGAAGATTATTCAGATGAATATTCAGACCATTTCAAGATTTCTCATAAAGCAAAACATTGTTAAGGACAGTTCTGGAGATGATACAAAATAAATTAGAACAACAGATTATAACAAAGCAAGCAGGATTTTGGCAGGACAGAGGGACAAGAAACTAGGAGACAGATTGAAGAATTGATATGTAGAGAACACAAGCATTGGGCTAAGCTTTGTATCTCTGTGTTGATTTCCATAAAACTTATAATTCAGTGGAATACGTAAAACTGTAGTTATTCATGCTTAAAATGGATTTCCCACATTTGACTGACCTGTGCATATCCTGTGCAGAAGATACAAAATGATAGTTGGGGTTGCTGCATTGACATCACAGTGGTTTCAAGTACAGAAAGGAGCTTGACAAGGCTATATTCTCTATCTTGTACTCCAATATCCACACAGAAGTGATCATCTATGAGCAATCAGAGACAAAAGGCTTAGTCATTTGAAGTTTACCGATGATGCCATTTTGATTACCACTATCCCAGAAAAACTGAAAGATCTAGTACAAAGCTTAGTCATGGCAGGATAGAGACATTAGATGATTTATATTCCAAAGCAGAGGTCAGTAACCTTTCAGTAACAGTGGGCTGAATTAACCAGCTCTATCGTAAGGCAGGCTAGAGTTGGTAGACATTCCACCACCATATGGCACATTCTTGCATAAACTTTACTAATGGCAAGACATATAAACTTTCTTTTTGGTCTGGTTCATGAACCAGATCCACCCCAAATGGCAGAAACCTACAAAAAGACAAAACAAAAACAAAAAACCCCACAAAACACTGAAGACCACAAATGCAGAAAGAATTAGAGTCAACTTAGATAATGAACCCTCAGAGCAAGTTTCAAGTTTTACATATTCACATGACATCTGAACAGAATAAAATGAATATATTAATGAAGATAGAGGGTAGACAAAGCATTGGAGTGAGATATGTACAAGTAGACAGATTACTAACAAAACAAAGACAAGGCTGTTATTGATATGGTCAATGACTACATACAGCTGTGAAATTTGGATGCTTACAAAAGAGGGGAAATTACAGGCTTTACAGATGTGTTACAGAAGGATATTGACTATTTACTGGACCTAAAAAAAAAATCCAACAAATGCATGCTCAATAAAACTGGACTAACATGATGGGTGAAAAAGAAGAAATTGATGTGCTATTGGCACATTCTAAGAACACAAGATGACAGCTTAGAAAAGAACATATTAAAATGGTGTATGCTAGGGAAGAGAAAAAGGCATCAACCAAGGAAAAGATGGTATGAAAAGACAAAATTGGAACAGATTACATATAAATACATTGACAAAGCTGAGGACAAAGAGTGCCAAGAGAAGAACATTTGTCCATTGTGTTTCAAAGCCTCTTATGAGGATGGCACGTTATTGATTAAATGTGAAAGCAACACTGAAATGCTTTCCATTTTGCTCTAATTCCAAAATGCACAAGTTCATCTGTTTTTGGCTGGTTTACATTATGCTGTAATGGCTTTTACCTCTTCCGAGTTTATGAAGAATATCTTGCATTTGAAAGCTTTTCTACCTTATCCCAACTATGCAGTTGGTATAATAAAAGTACCACCCTTAGAAGCCTTGTCTCTCTCATAATTCCTGGACCATCAAGGCTACACTACTACTCTAATACTGACAAGTTCTTCTTGAAAGAGTAATCACTCAGTGGGTGCATCTACGTGTGCACTTTACTGTAAAGTTGACTAATTAGCTCTGCAGTAAAACATCATTGTCTACACGTCCACCGGTATCAGGGCGCAGTAAATTAACTAACCCCACAATAAGGTTTTATTGTTCCCAACAGTACTATCTTAGAGTGGAATTATTAACTGTGGTGAAACACGTGTAAATGCTCATCTGGGTGTAAATTGTCCCGGTCAGCTAATGCAGCAGGGGGCCAGACCCTTTCCTGCTGCCCAGCTGCATGGCTCTGCACATTCAGCACTCTCATGCCCTAGCCAGCCCCTCCACTGCCCAACACTATCACCCAAAGCTGAGGGATAACCTCCCTCCACCCCTGAGCCTGCTGCCAGCCTGGGCCTGCTCCACCCTGGCTCAAAGTGCTGCTGTCCCAGGTAGACGTGTAGATGTTGTGCCCAGAAGCGAACTGCTCCAGAGTTTATCCCTTTGCATTAATTACATGTGTAAATGTGTCCAGTGTGATACGTAATCCCATCAAAGAGTTTAAGTAATTCATGGATCCTTTATAGCTATTCTGGACCTGGGCACATTTTACACAGAGACATTAAAGAGATCTGCCCAGGTCTGCAGAGACAAAAATATAATCCAGATTGCCATAACTGTACTTAGTCACATACAGACTACAGAATATTTTCAATGTCAAATAAGCAATACAATTCTTGGCTCTATTTTAACTCAAACCCCTTATTTCCTTCTATCTACTGACATAGTCATAGGTTTCCAATATCTCATGAAGCATTAAGGTTCTTACCTCCAGCAGTGGCCAACAGCACATTTTGACCTTACATGCACATGGCCATGTACAATTAAACAAAGCCTGAGTATGGAGTATGAGGGAAATTTTTTATTTACATTACCAGCAAGCATTCTTCTTAAAATTGTATTCATGGCATCTTTTCCTTAATTTGTACAAATGCAAAGAATATTAGGGCCTATTCAATTTTCTATTGCATTTTAAATCCAACCATAGCATTTGAATCAAATTCTTGCAAGCTTAAATTTCAGCATACTGTAAGAATGCCCTGTAGTTCATCCTACTTCCATTTATTTGTTGTAAATTTACCAGACATTTTCATTGACCTTATGTTCTCAAAGCATGGTACAGGGGAAAGATATGTTGATTCCTCTCTTCGCCCCACATTTATAAATTTTAAGATGTCTCATCTCCCCTACTTCCCTTCCCTCAGTAAAAAAAATCTATAAAAAAATCTAGTTGTCCTGGTTATACTACTACCCATCTTTTTTGAATGTTCATAGGACTTACCTCAAATGAAGCATGTAATTATGGGGAAGCAAAAAAGTTGGATGCAGTGCCTTATTTGATGTCATTTTCTTTGATTTCTATTCTAGTGAAATATCCTTTTTAAAAACATTACTCTTAGTTGGTTCATTCATTAAATCAGCCATGATAACTCTTGAATCTTTCTCCTCAGAGATTCCTTTCCTTTCTGCACTCCTCATCACAAATGTAAAGTTTAAATGTTGACATGGATCGTTATCTTTTATTTAGTCAAGCTAAAGCATCCAATTAAATGATACAGTTTGAGATCTAGCAATGGTGGACTTATGCCAAATTTATATCGCCTTGATCCTGAGATAGCTTCTATGCAAATAAGAATATCGTGCAGGCTCCTCATCACCACCACTGCACCAATTCAAACTGTTGTTAATGCATCCCCAAGATGTACTACAACCTTATATCTGCCAGAGTTCCCTACCATTCTCATTTTTCTGTGCATGTGTTACAGCAGTGTTACAACACCTGAAGAAAGCCTTGTAACAGGGGAGTCCTCAAGAGACTGGGGCTAATATGGTACATCTTGATTTCAAGTCACCATCACAGTTCACAGTAAAAGATGACCCCTTATATAGCAGGAGCAATTTTGGCATTTCAAAGGAAGAAACTTCAGACCTAATAAACTGTGTATTATTTTTTCCCCCTTGCACACGAACACACACACACCCCACTGAAAAAATCTACTCCTCCAACAAAGTGTTCTTTTATAGCCTCTAGAATGATTTCTTGGCCTTTTCCTCTAAACATTCTCTCTTTGCCCTTCACCCTGATAACTATCCTATTAATATTAATATTCTTTAGTCTCAAAATCTGCATTTCATATTTGCCATTTATTCCATCATCTTTCTATTAAAAAGCATTATGTAGAATAATAAATGAATGGCTACAAAGGAATTCCATGGATGCAATAGCTTGTCTGCAGACAAATTAAAAAAAAAAATTACCGAAGAATCCTGAAATAGGATTAAAAGATTTCCACTTCTGTACCTTTAGAGTATATTTCTGGATTCTGTGCTGTGTTACTATTCTTCCTGATCAACTTCTGGGACCCTAGAGTTCCAGCCAATCAGTGATCATTTTTCAGATGAAATTATTCACTGCTAGTAAAACATACAGAGGCCCCAAAATTTGTATTGTAGAAAAACTTTTTTATATTATGAATCCAACATGAAGCAAGTGGAAAAAGTAGGGAATAAACAGTACTGAAGATCAAAAGAGGGTCTCAAAAAGCAGCCTAAAGGAGTTCTTATATGCAAGTTTACTGACTTGATATGTAACTTTGGAATCACTTCATTTTGTGCTCAACCTGATGAACAGGCTAGCAAGCACTTGGGTAGATGTGTGCTGCAGATTGCAACATACTGTAGAGATAGCTGAGCTAGGAGAAGCAGAAGCATTTTAGCCATTATAGCAAGGAGCTCGGCATAGGCTAGTTAATCCTGCTGAGTAGCTTGGTCTGAGCAGACCTCAAGTGTTGCTAGATTCTTTTTTGAACCCCGGCTAGCTCACTTAAAGGTAATTCTGATATCTCTATACTATACAGTTGCCCACAGTGCAGACGATGCCACATGACAAAGCCTTCTACTATTCAAGGCTTTTGATTCTAGGTTGCTTATTGTTAAGGGAGTTTTTCCTTAGCTCTAGAGGCAGACGAACAGAGATGTGATACAATCAGTAATACAGTCCCAACGCGCAACCAGGCAGAGGCATAAACTACCAGGACCTGTTCTCTGGGTAGCAATGGTGACAGGAGCTGGGCTGACAGTGGCAGTGGTTGCCAACCTTGTGTCTTCTACAATTAGGCACCTGAAACTGGTGTCCCGGTCACCCATCTCTCGTTACACTATTGCAAGAAGAGGATTTTAGGAAATGACCCAGTCTCTAAAGTGAAATTAAGTAAACTGAGGAACTCACTAACTTCAGTGTTTGCAGCAAGTAGCTCTCTGCTATTTCTCTGTTGCGCTTACGCTGCAGAGTGAACTTGAAAATACTCTTCACTTACAGATAATAAAATAAATACCCTAAAATAATTTTAAAAATATCAAAATGCTCCAATAATTAAATTCAAAAGCACTACTAAAATAAGGAAATTTTCCAGTCCCCAGAGAGTGTAATATACCATGACCTTATTGTAATCATGATGCTGTAGTTGTTGCATGTTTGACTTGAGAAAAAATCAGCAGCATTCATAGATTATAAAGAATAAGAGAGAAAAAAAACCAATGATGGTTAATACTGTATTTATTCCATTTTAAAATGAGCCCCTCCCCTCCCCACCCCACCATTTAACATGAGGTAAAGCACCTCACTTTAGAACTGAGTATGAGGACAGTGAAGGGGAAGTGAAGGGGCAGGTGGGTTCTGTGGCTTGGGCTCCAGCCCCTACCTGGGGTTGGAGCCTTAGCTGCAACTGCTGCTTGGCCCTACACTGCCACCTCTGCACCCTACCTTCTCACTGCTGCAGTCTCTGCCCCCCACCCCCCACATCTTCCCTTCCCTATGTAGCCTCTACTTACCTTTCAGTCCCTTTCCCTCTCCCCCTCCCCCTTGCTCCATGCCACTAGGCATTGTCCATTTTGCAGCCTGGGGTATTGAGCATGACACCATCCCAGCCTCGTAGCAGTAATCCATAAACTACACAGCTGTTAAGGGGACTTGGCTGGGGCCGTGCTCCATGCCCTGGGCTGGAATAGGTATGGATCCTGCCAACATGGAGCAAGGGCAAGTGGGGAGGGAGCAGAGGTAGTGGTGGAAGCAGGGATTGAGGCTATGGGGGAAGGGGGCAAGTTGCTTCACGTTCCCACACCACTTACCCCCCTGCAGTGGTGGTGGTGGGGGGGGAAAGTGATCCCTCCAATAATTAGGTTCTATACATATGAAAAATTACAACAAATTTATGGGCACATTTTTAGTCTTTATTTGCCAAGAGTCAACAAAAACTTTATGTGCATCTATTAAATTCACAGAAGCTCATATTTATTTGAGAAAATGGAATTTGGGCATTTGTATGCATAATCATAGTTATACCCTTAACCCAAATGTCACAAAATATGGGACCATACAAATAGATATTGAATGCATTTTTGTAAATACATTTATTAAGAAGCCTTTAATAAATGTAAATACATTTATAAAAATGATGCCCTTTGAGCCCTTTAATTATAGGCTACTTTTAATTTGCACATATATAAAAATCTAGGAGAAGAAAAATGACAGCCCATTCATATTTGAGCCAAAAACCACATCGCTGTTACAGAATGAATGGAAATTCAGAGAATTCCTATTGATTTATTAGAACACAGTTGTTAGAGTTGAATGTCTGTAAATTACATCAGTATTTTTATGTTCCTCCCATTCCTTCCTCTAATCTGAACCAAAAACAAGATGCTTAATAGATAAATCAATAATTTTATTTTTTTTTAAATATCAAGCATCTGTGCTGTTGAAGATCCTCATAACTCTGATCAACTCATCATCCTAGAATCAAATAAAGAAGACCATATTTTTTGTTCAAGTTGATACACTTGTACCAGTTCACACTTTTCTGTGCTCTGGGTACATTTAAGTGTATGTTCATCTATGAAGGCAGGGGTCAGCTCCATGGTATAAATCAGCTCCATGGAATAAATAACTACATGGAATTCAATTAGCTACACCAACACAAAACCAATCTAAATAAATATCAGGAGAATTTTGCTCTTTTTTTTCCTTCCTACCACTTTGCTCTTCCTTCACCTCTTCCTTTTCCCATGATTTCAGAGAAAGTAAGAAAATATTTATACTCATCTTCCACCCATTAATTGAATGCTGACATTTATATTGTAGTTGTGATGGTCCAGGAAAATGTGAGGGGGAAGGATTTTGGGGGAGTATATATTTTATTAGACTAACTATATACAACTGTCACCCCCCTAAGAAACCTGGCTGTTAACATTTCAGTTTCCTCCTAGTTTACAAGCTGGTTTTGTTCCTCCATATCCTGACGCACCACACCTTAGCATAGCAAACAGGATTCACTACCCTCTTTCTTCAAGCTTTAGTGAGGCATTACAGTACATTAGCATTCTATTTATAAGGAAAGAATGGAGTAAATAGCTTGCAGCTGCTTTCATCTAGGGTGGGAGGGGGGTGGGCAGATAGACAGGTATCATACAGGAGCTATTAGAGGTCATTACCGAAAATCTCCCTAAAAGTTCTTAACAACAATAACGAGACAATATTCTCTCTTCTTTTTTTCTTTTTTTTTTTGAAAGGGACAAACTAAAGCTTCGTGCTGTGCATTTGAAAGATGAATAGAACAGACTCGCATCTTCATTCAAAATGCTGTCATTAGACCAATCTAAGGAAATTATTAGACCCCTTTGGAATCATCAGAAACAAAGTTTTTTAACTTCATTCTCTAACTGTGAGCTACTCCATCAAAATAGAAGAGTCAATCCCCTTTGTGTAAGTAACAAAGCATTTTGACACTTGTGAAGCATAAATACTAAGTGGTTGATAGATAATAATAGTCAGGAATTATACAGTGATTTGGTTTCTTTTCATTACTAAAGAGAGACAAATACATTAAGGATAAATTAATTTGACCAGGGCATCAAGGCAAGGAAACAATGTGCCAGAAGTACGCAAACAAAGTACCAATATATGAAATTCAAAAGTAACACTCAAATCTTTTGAGGCACAATGAGGACAAAATACAATGTTATAAGTTAGTTAGGCAGACAAGGAAGAGCAAAACAACATTTCTGCTGTATACCCATCACCTGAAAAAGATGGTATTTTGTTATCCTGTTAGAAGCAATAATGATTTTGGTGAATAACTTTCAAAAGAGCTTCACAATAGATACATTGAGAGGCATAAGCATGCAAATTGCCTTCTTCTTTTGCGATTCCTTAACAACCACCCTCGGTCCTATACTAAGACAGTAGAAGACCAAGGTTTTGTGCAAATGTCTTATTTTTACTGAAATATAAGAACTCTGAATAACTGCATTTTTTCCTATGCAGGCTAATTGCGGGTCAGTCTCAATATCTAAAGATGAAATCACTCATGTTTGCAGAAATGATTTGAAGCAATGTTTTGAAAACCACACAATGCTGACACAGCTTCAGATTAATAACCCTTAATCATCTATAACCTTGAGCAGGAGTAAATCTAATAATTAAAAAAAACAACTGAATAATATCTCCACATTCAATTTGCATGGGTACTTCAAAAATCCTTGAATGTCTTACCTGCAACTAGGTACAGACATTACACCTATAGCGCTATAAGCATGGAGAAAGTGTTCTATAGCCATAACAGATGTTCATGGCTCATAGAGCACTTTAAAATGGTGGATCATGCTCTAAATTAACCATCAATAGATGTGCTATCAGACTGAAGTGCTTTAGGTTAGAGAACTTTTTTGAACATCTGTGCCATCCCATCAGGCATTAAGCTAGGTTTCATTCACCAGCATCCCAGGTGCCATTCACAGGGCAGTGTGCTCATCTTGGGCAGAGCTCATCTGCTCTGCCTAAGTGCTGGGATGGCCCCACCCCCTTGGCTATCACTGTCCCAAGTCAGTACACTGCTCCCCCACTCAAAACAGCCAATCAGGGATGGTTTGCCCATTTGGCTGTTCTCAGGAGTCCCTGGCAGCCTGGGGAGTCCACGTGGCATGCTGAGAGGCATGCAAGAGCTCTCCCTACCTACTGGCCTCAGGCAGTGTGAGCTCCCCCCTTCCCAACAAACAAGGAACATCTGTTTTGTTTGAATGCACACTTTAAGTAAGATATGATGGAGCACTTTTGCCACAGGCTTTTTGAACATCTGTACTTAGCCTAGGGGTGGGCAAAATGCATCCCGTGAGCCAGATGTGGCCCACCAGGCCATTCTATCCAGCCTGCGGGGCCCCTAAAAATTTAGAAAGTTAATATTTATCTGCCCCTGACTGCCCATCATGCAGCCCTTGATGGCTTGCCAAAACTCAGTAAGTGACCCTCCATCCAAAATAATTGCCCACCTCTGACTTAGCCTATATCTTATTTTCCAAATATATCAGAATGAGTATTCCCACTTATGCTTTGAGATAAATACATAAATTATTACAAAAAAGTTATGAACATTGCCTTTCAATGTCATTTACCTAGGTTACGTATGTACTATATCTAAGTGTAGGCAACTATCAGTCTTCTGGATCATGATGTAGAAGAGATCTAGTCAGATGCCTTATGAATCCATTTATGGCTGACAAGCCCAATTTGAGAGCAAGAGCTTGTTATAAGTTTCACTAATATAGACAAGACATAGAAGGATTTAAAATTTTTAGCCAACTTTCCCATATTGACACATCTATTTGTTCAAATCCTATTTGGAGACAAGTCTTTTCAATCAATTGGCCTATTATAGGTGTGAGTAGTGCTACCAGTACTACCTGTGCCACAATATATGTGAACTCCAATCCCTGAAGTGTCGGCTTTTTGGACTGGACAGTTGAGCCTTCAGTGGGTCTCACACAGGAAATCTGACCCTCTCATTGTCCACCACACCTTCATTTTGAATATTGTTGAGAGGGTTCCTGGTCATTAACTGTAGTTTATGCTCGCCACATGCGAGGATGATATATGGGGCTCTGCCTTCCCTCACAACCCTTCCACACACCAACTGGGTATTATGCTGGTGTCTGATCTCCTCCCCACAGTATGATGTAGCGACAAGGCTGGCCTGCTGGGTGCTATTAATATAAATCTGGAAAAGTAATCTCACTTCAGACCAAGGTTCAACCTGTCTGAGTCTTCTCTCCCTCCCCCCCCCTCCAATTAGTGGCTTATAAATAAATAACAAATAGTAAAAAAATCAAAAGAAAGGTCCATCATTCATTAACCCTGAGGAAAAACAAATCATTCAATTCACTTTTTAGGCCATCACATGGTGATACCCAGTGAACTCAAAAAAAAAAATCAGAAAAGGTCCCCAGTGCATATGTTCTTAAGGGAATCAGTCTATTCAATCAATTTAGCTGATCAATCCACCAACAATAATTAATTAAATCAAGGTAACATCTGTAATTCACTGTTCATTAAATAAATCAGTTGATCCAATTAATCTTATTGAATGCTCATTACATAAATAACCTAATTAATTTCCTGTTCATAAAGTAAATCGATTAGTCCAATTAATTTCATTAACTAATCAAGCACTCTTAATTCATTCAGGGGCTAAATCCACTCACATAAGATTCTTGATCTCTGGGAAGTACAATTCATGAGAAATCATTCATTCTGAATAACTGGCCATTCCTGGTTCATCTGCCCTGGTGCCATCACGGCTCACTGGCTCTGTCAGTTCCCAATCAAAAGTGATCAATCTTCCGTCTCTGCACCTGGCTTGGGAAGAGTGTCCTGGAGATTCCTCTCCCTGCCCCGTCTCCAGGGCCCAGGGTACCTGATGCCAGGTGTTCTTCTGAACTTCTGAGCTAAGGAGGTTTTCCCCTCACCAATCTTGTTGGTGTTCAGCTTTTTCTCACTGTGGTGCAGCTCCACACAGCACTTCCATGCTGCTCCCTTGCCCCTTTCCACCCATGCTGGACATCCAGTTATACTGCTGGCTCTTGGGCATCCTCCAGTGTGGAGTGATCAGGAGTTCACAAAGTGGGGCTGTTGCTCAGCTGCTGCCACTGTCTTTGCAAGAGCACATCAAAACTCTCCAGCCCTTACTGGGCCTGCATGCTTTACCCAGATACTAGGAAGGGAATTTCCAGAAGCTCTTATCCTTAGGTTCCGTTTTGGTTAGTAGCCTCCCTGCTTCCACAGTAAGTGAAAGGGCCAAGAGAATTCCTATACTAGGTATCTCCATACAGTGTACACAACACAAAGTAAATTAGATTTAAAAACAAAACTAAACATTATTTTAGTCAGGTTTTAATCTCCAATAATGTTGCAGTCGTAGCCAAACTGAAATTTATTCTTAAATTGAGATTTCATGAGATAGCATTAAGGGATTTATTTAAAATAAAAATACTACCTCCTTTTGGCTACTGATTTTATAATACTACTAGCTGAAACACACAAAACATTTGTGAATAAATTTTTATTGCAAAAGCATTTCTCTAAATTCAGGATTTTTAGTTATCCTTTGACTGAATACTTCAATGGAATAAAAACTTCTCACCCTTGAAAAGGCTACATAAAGCTGTCTATGTGTAACACTAGAGAAGTGCAAAGCTTCGGGTGCTGATTCAATTTGGAGGAGATTCGGCAGCATAATCTCCATTGAATCACGAGACCAATTTGAAGGTTCAAATTGATTCAAAGCTCTCTGAATTGATTCAGAAAAGATTTGGAGAGCTTCAGACAATTCCCACTTGCTGCTGCTGGGAGCTGGACCCAGACTCCATGCTAGGGGAGTGGGGGAGGGGGAAGGGAACCATGCAGGGACCCCCATCAGGCCCCATCCCCTGCCTGCTCCCCCAGCCCCTCAAGTACCCCCGAC
>NW_005842657.1:618593-621725 GCF_000455745.1 Alligator sinensis | reverse complement strand
ACATATATATATATATATATATATAAATAAAAACACATACTGGGCTCTCAGCCCTCTGGTTTTCTCCCCCTTCACTGGGGTTCCTCATCTTTGCCCCCTCACTTGGGGCTCCACACCACCCCCTCACTTGGGGCCATGGGGCTTCCCTCCCCAGTGGGCTCAGGTGGTCATAGCCATACCTGGCCCCCACTACCTCCAATGTTACCAGAGCCACCCGAAGGTGAGGGCTAAGTTTAGGGTGCCTCTACCCACCTTTCATTGGTGTGATAACTGGTCTGGCATTTCCTGGGGGCTCCCATGCCACTGGGTACCCCACCAGGCCACCCACTCCCAGCAGGGTGCAGTTTTAGGTCATGTCCAGGACCAGGAGCCTCCAAAACATCCCCTACAGCTCCTGCCCTTATCTCCAGAATGTTCCATGAAGTCTTGCAGCCAGGCAATGTTGCTGCCTAGCCTACCAGCAGGCAACTGATTTGTTTATACAGGCAGCCAGGGATCTAAAATGTCTGCCGCAATTAAGCACCTGCTGGCTGCTTGGCTCCGCTCTTAAAGTGGCAGGCACCAACAGTGCCCTGCCACACAACTTCCTCCTTAAAATGGTACCTGGAGGAGGTTTCCCCTGCTGCTCCTCCAAAGCAGGCTCCCCTCAGAGCCTGTGTGAGCTCTCAAGTGGCGAGCACCCCAAAAGTGGTCCACCACACACCTCCCCCCTTAAAATGACATTTGGGGGCTTCACTTGGCTGCCTTCCCTGCTGGCTTTGCTCCAGCCTACTGCAGCCCCTGCCACATGGTGAGCACCCCAAAGGTGCTCTGCCACACCTTGATAATACATTTGATTATTTTTTTAATTAAATTTATAATTTGCCAAAAAATTCCACCTAGCTCTATATAGTACTACAGGAGGATTAGAAAATTCAAATAGACCAGGCAAGGGTCAGAGTGATATGAGAAGTGGCTGACAGAGAACAAGAAAGCATTGCTCAATTTTCAGACTGGAAGGAATAAAGCAAAGAAAGCTACACTGTTGGGAAGACAAGGTACTTTGGGTAAATATGATATCTTTTATTAGACCAACTGAAATAGTTGGAAAAATTCTTGGCAAGCTTTCAGGCACAAACACCCTTTTTCAGGCTGAGGAAGTGTCTGCAGATGGTGTGTGTTCTTCCTGGATGTAGTAGTAAATCAGCCAGAGGCCAGTACATATGCAAGAAAGCCAGTAAGTTAAAGTGTAAGCTGAGGTGGTCAGTAGGTTAGGGTTACCATAAATCTGAGTTTTCCCAGACATGTCCTCTTTTTTTGGCCTTTTGTCCTTTCTTTGGGCAGGTTTTTAAAAATGCAACCAAGTGTCCATGTTTTTGCTTTGCCTTTGCTTTTGCTTGAGGCTGGGGACAGTGGGGAAGCTTATTGGCTGTTGGGAGATCATGTGCTCTGTGCACAGGCCCCGGCAGGTGCTAGCAGATGACTGAGTGAGTGCACATGCACCTGGCAAGCCATGTGGGCAGCAGGGCTGGGAGAGAGCAGGGGTTGTGGGTCAGGAGTGAATGGCACCAGCAGGGCTGGGGGGGATGACTGCACCGCCCAAAATCATATACCCCTTTCCCCTCCTCCCTCCCTGCCCCCACAACTGTAGTCAAAGGAGACAGGAGGTTGGGGGTGAGGGTGGGGAGGGAATGAGAATAGCTGTAAAAAGTGGAGGGTTTACCTGGGGAGTCAGTCTTGCATATATACTGGCATCTGGCTGCTTTACTGCTCCATCCAGGAAGAGCACAGACCATCTGCAGTCACTTCCTCAGCCTGATGAAGGGTGTTTGTGCACAAAAGCTTGCTAAGAAGAATTTTTCCAACTATTTGAGTTGGTCTAATAAAAGATATCAGATATACCCAAAGAACCTTGTCTGCCTATGTCCTTAGACCAACACGGCTACAACCTACACCCCTGAAACACTGTTTAGAAGGAATTCAAGTAAAGGGAACAAAAGAGAACTACACATCAAGGTCAAAGGGTCTATCCTCAGCTGCTTTTAAGGTCAGTAGGGAATCTTGTCACCTGAGCAATTGAAATTTTTTTGTATAAAAAAAGATTAAAAGAATGTTCTAAATGAAAAAAAAACCCAAACAAATATCCCTTCATTCTAGGTCAGGGTTTTTCAACCTTTTAAAATAAGTGTACCCCTGGCAGCTAGATGCAGACTGGGGGGTGGAGGGGGGTGGCATGCAGCAGCGTGGGATGGTGGGTGGTTGTGGTCGCCACACATAAGCCGCCTTCCCCCCGCCCCCCATGTCAGCTGGGTAGCACCTGTGCAGCCCACAGAGGGACACTGCTGGCCTCATCCCCCCTGGCCCTGCTCCTGGGAGGCAGTGGCATGGGGTGGTGGGTGGCAGCACTCCATCCCTGCCCACCCATGCGTACCTCCTAGGCCCTTCCCATGTATCCAAAGTTCACAACCCCTGTTCTAGGTTAATCATTACTTTGACCCACTTGAATGAAATCTCAGTTTTGGAGGGCAAAATATCTGAGCGATGATCCACCAAAGATAACTGGTGGTTGTTTTGCACTTCAGACAACACAGTGGATTAAGAGGCTCCAGACTGTAGGAGAAACACTGGCCACCAAAGGAATCCCTAACACTATCTTCAGGCATTAAATGGCTCCTATTGGGACCACCCTTTCCTCCAGGATCTTCCATAACCCATAATTGTATATAGGAGAGCCCACCACTATTCCTGGAGAACTGGGATCCAGGTGGTACATGCCCTCTCCTCACTATGTCACCCTTCAGGGAAACTGCAGAGAGCAATGAGAGAGTCAAACCATCAGAAATACATGCACCCAAAAACAAAACAAACAAAAAAAGGTTTCCTTTGCTCTGTGTTGACTGGATACTTGTTCCAACACTCCCATTGCCTTTCCCTTTCGTATCTTCCAATCAGCTACACTTCACAACTGCCCCTTTTTTTACCCTATCCCATCACCTTTTATTTCCTCCTCTTCATTTATCTCCTTCTTATTAAGCCCACCCACACCAAAGAAAGAAACAACCACCATAAAATTAACATATTTCATAGACATTAGGGCTGGAAGGGACCTCAGATGATCATTCAGTCCAGCTCCCTGCCCCATGGGCAGGAAGT
>NW_005842657.1:605000-618562 GCF_000455745.1 Alligator sinensis | reverse complement strand
AGCAGGAATCATAGGATACCAGCAAAATAAACATCCAAATGTCTCTTGAAGCAAAGTAGGTGTTTGAACCATCTCCAGCAGGAGTATATTCCAAATCTTGGGGGCTTGGACAATAAAGAAGTTCTTCCTTGTGTCCACCCTGAAATGGTTGTGGAGGAGTTTGTGATCATTCGACCTTATCATCCCTTGGGGCACTCTGGTGACCAGAAATTCCCCCAGATCCTGGTGAGCACCCCTGATAAACTTATAGGAGGCCACCAGATCACCCATGAGCCTGCAGTTTTTCAGGCTGAAGAGTCCCATAGCTCTCAGCCTCTCATCATAAGGTCTGTTTTCCTGATCTCTGATCATGTGTATGGCTCTCCTCTGCACTCTCTCAAGCTTCTCCACATCCTTTCTGAATTGTGGAGCCCAAAACTGGATGCAGTACTCCAGCTGTGACCTCACTAAGGCCAAGTACAATGGGAGAATGACGTCCTGTGCAGCTACCACTTGTACAGTCTTTTTACATATTATAGACTTTCCCAACCTTAAGGTTTTTTGTCTCTCAAGATGGTTAGCACTTTGGGACAGAGACCATTTAAAATTGTCTAGCACAATCACAACACATTCAGAGCTAGATATCCAATAATACCATAACAATATTTATTATTAACAAAACAACATATTTGAAAGAATAGAAATTACAAACTAATGATTCCATTTTCATTCTCTGTCAGAAAAAATAATTGGAAATATGAAATCCATGATAGGTATCACCCAAGCAATCTATACTTTGTGACTGTACACCTCTTTTAACAATAAATTAGCTGGATAAAATTGTTTGAGTTTCTAAGAGAGATTCCACTCCATATAGTCTTAATGAACTGCTGATAAAATCAGAGTTTCTGATTCTCTGCACAGCACTGCTACTTGGGCAAAGAAATAGAATAAAATATTCAGTGGAATTCGGCAGTTGCAAACATTAATTATTTGGTAGCAAATCAATAAAACTGCTTCTTTGCTACTTTTGTTCCATCAGAAAATTTAGTGAATCAAAGGTATTACTGTTAAGTAGATGATTTAGGGTTTTAAACTTTTATTTATTGAAAAAAATTAGAGGCATATTTCATTATGCAAATACAATAAACCTCAACTCTAAACACTTAGAGACACAGCAAACCGTACCAGATCCAGGCTGCAGGAGTAGCTATGAAAAAGTTTAGTTAGACAGTTAAGGAGATTATGTACTCTCACATACCTCTATTACACAGTGTTTGCTGTGTCTAAACTTTTTCTTTTTTAGCAACATCTGTTTAAATAATCTGTTCCATCAAAATTCTCTGATAAAGTAGTTAAAAAAAATCTCTGTTTGAAGTTCCCAGCTAGAAAATTCTTAACAAACTAATGGCAAATACCTCCTTTGGAAACTGCACTTATTGCATTTTTTGTTTAGTGTATGGTATTTTTTTCCCTTTTTTTTGAAAATATGATGTAGAACAAAGACATTGGGGAAGTTTTCCACTGTACAGTCTTAAGATCATGTATACTGTCCTCCAGGCCTGACTTCTAGAGTGCATACAGATTTTCAGGGAGGTTGGATTTGAATTAAAAATGGCCACCTGATCTAACTTAGTTCACTCAGGTGCAAACCTTACACTTACATGCCTAGTTAGGTCCATCTAAATGCAAACTGTACAGAAGTTCCAGGAAGCTGACTTGATCTAAGCTCACCTTACCTCCAAGGCACTCTAACTTAGATCAGGTTGGCCATTTTTAGATCAATCTAACTTTTTCCACAGTTCTGTACAGTTCTTAGTGCAGCTCCAGGGCTGGGATAGCCCAGCTGCTGGCCCCAGCCCTGAGACTGTACTTTTCCTACCTGTCCCCCTGGCACTGGGCTATTTTTATTTTTTTTTTTTTCTTCTTCTTTTTTTTTTTCCAGAGCTGTGGAAGTTTTTAGCCAAAATATTCCTACCAATTTTGAAATTAAGGTCTTGGGCCGGGGTGGGGGTGGGGGGGAAGGAACAAGTGTTTTTGCTCATGTTAACAAAATTAGTACATGATCATGTACAGGCTGAAATGCAGTAATAGTTTTGTGAGCTTCATGTCGCACTCTTACAGGTTTTTCATTTAATATTTTTTGGTCCTAGGAAAAACTTTTGACAAAATTGTTAAGGAGGCCATCAATCACAAGCTTGTAACTGATAAGATATTAAGAAACAACCAGCATGGGTTTGTGGAGGGTAGATCATGCCTAAGAAACCTGGTGCCCTTCTATGACCAAGTAACTGACCAGCTGGACAAGGGATATGAGGTAGACATCGTTTACTTAGACTTCAGTAAGGCCTTTGATTCCGTCTCCCATGAAATTCTCTCAATTAAACTGGAGGGTGTTGGCCTGGGCCAGCCGACAATGAGGTGAGTGGATAACTGGCTTAGAGGCCGGTCCCAGAGGGTTGAAAATCAATGGGATGGCCTCATCCTGGAGGACTGTCTCCAGTGGTGTGCCACAGGGATCAATGGTTGGACCTGTGCTTTTTAACATATTTACTAATCATTTGGATGAGGGGGTGGAATGCTCTATGTTTAAGTTTATGGATGATACCAAGCTGTGGGGAAATGCGGGCACACCAGAGGATAGGGTAAAGATCCAGGATGACCTTGACAGACTGGTTCTATGGGCTGATTGGAATCAGATGAGGTTCAACAGGGAAAAGTCCCGGGTCCCCCATCTGGGCAGGAAGAATCTTCACCACAACTATAGGATAGACGGTAGCTCACTGGCTGGTATTGCATCTAAATGGGACCTGTGAGTTACAATTGACCAGAAAATGAATATGAGCCAATAGTGAGATGAAGCTGCCAGCAGGGCAAACAGAACTCTGGCGTGTATCAGTCAATGTGCTGCCAACAGATCCAGGCAGGTGCTCCTCCCTCTCTACTCAGTGTTGGTTAGGCCACAGCTGGAGTACTGTGCTATACTTGAAGAAGGATGCAGATAAACTCGAGAGGAACCAAAAAAGAGCCGCCCACATGATTAGAGGTCCAGAGGATAGGCCCTATGAGGAGAGACTCTGGGAGCTGGGCTTGTTCAGTCTAGGTAAGAGACTGTGAAGTGAATTGATAGCTGCCTACAGGTATGTCGGGGGAAGCACCAAGATCTGGGTGAGCAACTCTTCAGGAAGGCACTCTTGGGAGGACGAGGACCAATGGTCACAAACCAACAGAGGGAAGATTTAGACTGGACAACATAAGGAAAAACTTCTTCTCTGTAAGGTAACTAGAACCTGAAACACACTCCCAGCAGAGGTGGTTTGGTTGCTATCCTTGGACATGTTCAAGAGAAGGCTGGATAAGCATCTCGCTGAGCTAGTTTGAGCTCATTAACCTCCTGCCTATGGCAGGGGACCAGACTTGATCTCTCCCAGATATAGGTCTCTTCTGGTCCATTCTCTCTATGACTTTTCTGTGTGGAGAACAAGTGCTTTTAAATTAAAATAAAGTTACACATGGTTATGAAATAATACATGATATGTAAATCCAAATATAGACTCTGTAGATACAAAGAAAGTAAAGTAAATGGATTTTTTTTAGTTTAAAAAATCTATTTACTTATATACAATATATGCAGTTTAAAAACATCTATTTGCTTTATTAAAGGAAAAATTGAATCTAGGATCACATTAACATGACAGAACACTGACCTTCTTAACAAGTATTGGTAAACAAGTATTGGTGAACAAGTCCCTAATTCATTGTTCATAATAGAAATTCATACTTCACATTAACATGAATTAGGCCAGAAATTCTTTGTATCTACAGAGTCTGTGTGTGGATTTACACATCATGTATATTTGAAAAGAGCTTCCTCCTGCATGGAGGAGTCCATATTAAAATAATAGGTTCAACTTCGGATCTTAAAGATAGAGTTTTCTTTAATTTTGTCTTTCTTTTCTTCTTATTACTTAATTAAACTGAATACCAATACATCAAAGTGTTTAGGCCATTTAATTAAACTTTTATAGAAATAGCTGTTTTAGTTCAAATTATGCTTACTATGCATTCAGGCCATATTTAAAGTCAAATCTCAAAGCAGAATATAAAAAAAAATACAGTACTTTGAAAGGATAAGTGAAGGATAACAGACATTGTAACCAATCCATCCATATCGACACCTTTCAGGATAAGTGTGACCTTTCTACATCCATATAATATCACTGTCATATTAAAACCTTGCCCCCAAGCATCTTCAATAGAATTCAGGGGATACTGATATAAGGCTAAGCTAATATCAGTTTACCTCTGTGGGCTAGATTATCTAATTTTTCATACTTAGATTATAAGCCATTTAAATAAGTAATTGGATTTTGGTTAGAAGTGTGTACAACACCTAATACAATAAGGCTAGAACTTCTAAACAGCTCTATGATAATTTGGGTCAAAATGTCAAAGTATTTCATTACTTTGACCTTGGAAAAAAAAAGATAGAATCTTCAAATCAGTATTATCAGTATTATGTGGCATATATATTATAAATATAATATATATATTGTGGGTAGGTGGGTGTGTGTATCTATCTATCTATCTATCTATCTATCTATCCTCATGCCATTAAGGAGCGGATAATAAACTAAATAAAGTTATATATAGACACACACACACACACACACACATATATACACACACATACATTTTCCCTCATATATACACACCCCCACACACACTATCAAATGTAAAATAATGAAAACAGAAAAATCTCATTAAAAAGTCAGAGCAAAATTTTTTCAATGCCTTTTTTTCATTTTGAGGTAATTTTCAGAATGCTTTCAATCCAATTTTGAAAAATGTCTGCATCAAAATATCATAATTTCCTGTGAAATGAAATTTCAAGTTTTGACCAGCTTCCATCCAAAAGACTGGAATCAAACTCTCAAGAGATAAACTGGTTTAATGCATCTTCTGAGAAGCCAATAGATTCCCAGTGGAACCCCAACCACAAATTAGAAGTTATCTTCCTCTGATGACACCAGCAAAATGGAGAGTATGAACACTCCTCCCCTTTAACTGAAGTATATGCATGGTCACAATATGAACAAGATATACTATCCAACTCAAATAGTACTTCCATCTGACCAAGTGGCTGTATTATCTCAGTAAAATCATCATGTGATTTCCTATGTATTCTATTCTTCTGACACCTATACATATATTTTCCATCTGTCACCCAGTTTCACCAGGACAGCTGTCACCCAGTCCCTTCCTCCTAAGTACCAGACAACATGACTTGTTATCTGTTAACTGAATGAGTTTGAGCTAAATTAACTCTTCGCTATCCAACTACACCAGATTAATGCTAAATCATTTCACTTTCAGTGCTCTGCATCCATTAATTTCTCTCAATAATTTGTTCTCAAAATGTAATAGATTACATTCTAAGAAGTATTCAGCAATTCAGCTAATTCCCTTTTCTTTGCAAGTAGACTCTTCTGTGCAAATATCCAAGTACTGTGTGTTTTCATGATTAAAAATGTCAATTTTTATCTCTAGTTGTAACTGGAACTTTAATAAGTGAAAGATTAATAATTTTGCCATTCAAATATTTTATGATTGTTTGCATTGCTATGAGAATTTGCTATATTTATCCTAGAATAGTTTTCATTTTGGGTCATATAATACTAATAGAATTTCCATTAGATAATTCATATTAAAAAGTTTACTGAATTGAATATATAAATGATTCCCTAGTAATTAAATTTTAAAATGTATACATTTATATCAGAGCATTTTAACAAGATGATAAACAATGCTAGACTGAATTCTGCTATTAATACACGTAACACATATGGCAAAGAAGTCCATGTGGCTAGCCATTTTCATTCACCATTAAAATAACCTTAATATTCCAAATCTAAAGCATACCAAAAATTTGTATACACATATGTAGCAAATGAAAAGGTGGGAATTAGATCTATTTAGTGAGGCCCTGGTGGGCATCCCAGCATAAATCAAAAACTATTTGAAAAAGCCAGCATATTGAGTCATAAATTCTGTTTGTAAAAATAAGTGGTTTATTAAAGTCAAACTGACATTCCATAGCACTCTGATGTCTAAACTATTTGGTGGTTATTTGATTGCAATTCTTTACACATATCTGAACAACCACAGCTAGTTAGATTCCATTAAACCAAAGCAGACACAAAGCTGAGTGCTTTTAGCTCCCTATGTAATTTTGTTTAGTTTTACAAAAAATTACAGGAAGATAAGTTTCAGGCTGTTTTTTGTACTGGAACATCACTTCAACCCCTCCCACAAGGTAATCTGTGCATCAGGGTTCACCTTAACTGTATATAGTCTTGTGCAGGAAGAAAGGCAAAAGATACAGAAAATCTGCAGTATGTGCACGAGCCCTTAAACTCTTGATCCTATGAAAATTATAATAGGAACCATAAAGTCATACAAAGAAGACAAGAATTTGTGTTTTAAAGGCCCTCATCAAAAGATCATAATTAAAAGGATTATTTATTTCTTCCTTCTCTTTAATCGTCTGTGCTCTTTTCTGGCTGCATCTGTAAGCTATTAACATTAGAGCAAATTATATGGCAATGTAAGTGCTTGCAAAACTCTGCCTGCTCTTTCTCTCTCTGGGAATTTAGTGGGCAACTATTTTCATTGCTGTGATTCCTCAAAGTCAGTAGCCTTAAGAAAAAGTCAGCAAAAGAAACATTATAATGTTAAATGTGCTTCACTGTCTAAGGTTTGGATATAGTTGAGCAGATGGGTACCTCAGATGCTACTCAGCATTTCACTACCATTGCACTACACTGACAACAAAGTCATCTATCATTAAGTTAATAAATAAGGAAGACTAGACTAACTTTTTTTTAAAATGTGCAAATATTGCAGTGTCTGAGAACAGACACCAGGCAATATTTTCTACTGCTTTCATTTTCATTTAACTCAACTGACAAAAAGTAATAAATCTTTATCTTAAAATAAAAGAGAAACAAAGAAAAAAGTGGTCATACGTACTACAGAAACTGCAATACTGATGAGCAATGGTTATGACTTCTTAGCAATCAAGGGTGAAAGATAAAATAGACTCTGCATGCAATACATGGCCTGATTTTTTACAATCAAAAAGTCTGAGAGTTGTTTCAGATAAAACATCAAGAAATATAGTCACAAAAAGGACTTTAAGGCATTTAAGGCCTTCCTAATTCCAAAACTGTGATCCCCAGACTCTCATTTGGCTGTTGCCTGAAGATGGAGGTATAAAGTTCCCCAAGTGCCTAAACAGCCCCAGCACACTCTGAAGCACCCAAGTCATGACAGACTGAAGACATAGCTAGGCACCTATTGTGCTAAGCCCCATCAAGATGGATAAAGTAGGTATTCTTCTGTCAGCCAAGAGGCTTGATCTAAAAGTTATTCTGAAAGCATCTCTCACAGGTTCTGCACAAAAGAACAAATTAAATTGATTGCACCCTTGCCATCTACACCTATTTACTCAGTGATTACTGTACTCAGCAAGGATGCAGGAGACCCAAGGTCCATTTCCTTCCTTACAGAAGGTGTTAATGGCCATATCTCCCACAATTCACAAAAGCACTCCTTCAACATTCACTGGACTCTAGAAACTAAAGCATGGGCACTGCTCTCTCAAGTAAGCACACTAAGTACTAGATCATTCTTGCTCTCTCTCACCTATTGAATATTTAATTTATACATGAAAGCTAGAACAGGTTCCAAAAGAGAGAATAAGTGTCCAAAATAGCCATGGCCTGGTGGTTAGGGCCTTTTCCAAAGAAGGTAAAAAGTACATTTAAACCATCCCAAATGAAGAAGGGAGTTGCACCAGGGTCTGCTATTTCCACCACCAATGTAGGTGCTCTGGGGTCACCCTCTGTAGTAATTTCTAAGCACAACAGAGACTGTGGTCTCAAGACCAGGGGAACATTTGTTTGTGATTTCACTGACATATTTCTAGTTGTCAAGGATGTGAATAGGAGCAGGTAGACAGGAGATGCTTGGAAAAGGCCCCCATGTAACATACTAGGGATGCTGTTGGCGGACTTCTTATTCTCTCCTTGTACAAGGAACTCATTCTCTCCTTGTACAAGGAACAAACATGCTTAATGCAGACACTGTACTTCATAAGTTTCTTTAGGTATCAAGCAAAATAGCCTGCCATTTGAATTCTATGAGTTATGATTAATTTACATCATATCTAAGGAAACTTTATCAACAAACACTAAAATATTGCATAGCATGACAAATAGAGAACAAGCAATGGTTATATGACCACAGCTAAGACTCCCCTCCACCACACATACAGAGCTTATCCTTTTGCAGCTATCATTACTGGACAAGAATATTTAAGCTAGGGACAGAGTTACACATAAATCAGTTTAAGTGATCAGCAACTGGTTTAAACCTGTAACAGAACAGAAGTTCAGTGCACATAAACCCTTTTCAAAATGGCCAAAACTGGTTTAAGATAAACCTGATTGGATGTTGTATCAGACTTAACTGATTTATGTCAAACCTAACTTTATGGAACTTCTGTCTCAGATCCCTACCTAGTTCAAGTTAACCCACAGTCCCCCAGCATCCCAGCATACTTTGCAGCCTGAGCTATTCTGCCTGTTCCAGTGGAGCAGAGACTGCTTTGCCCCTCTGCTCCCTAGCCTGCTTCAAGCGGGGGTCCATCAACCCATAGGGACAGGGGAACAGACCCTAGCCAGGGTCTACACAGTACATGGGTGAAAGGAAAGCCCCTGTGGTAGGGGCTTTTCAAACCCTGGCAGTCCTCTCCCCTCCCCAGCTACTGATTCCTTCAGTGGCTGTTACAGGAGAGAGGGACAAGAAGTCCTCCAGGCCTGGTGCCTGCCCATGCAGCCCAGCATGGGGACTTAGGCTCTTTAGGGTCCCCTCCTGAACCATATTGCTGCTTGCCTCAGCCACTGCGAGTCTCAGGCAGCTTCAGGGGGGTGGAAGGAAATTCTCCTGCTCCTCCACAGCCAGCTTTGTCTCAGCTGCTGCAAGTCTGAGGGGAAACTAATACAGGGGAGCAAAGGGATTTCTCTCTGCTCCCTGGGCTATCCCAGAGACTTGCAGAAGCTAAGATAAGGGGGGTGGGGGTTGGGGAGGCCAAGAATTCCCCTCAACTCCCTGGGGCTGCCCAGGTCTGGGGGACTCTGGGTTAGGGTTGGGGGAAGCCCAAAGTGGCTCCCCAGTGCCTCCTTGCTGGGCTGCATGGGTAGGCACCTGGCCCAGAGGTCTCCATCTCCCTCTCTCCTCTGGCAGCCACTGGCAAAGGGGAAGAGGGAATTTCTGTCAGCTCCCCAGGGCTGCCGGAGCTGGGGAACCCAGGCTGGGGGAAACCTCCTGAGAGGAAGTCTTCCCCAAGGTGGCCAGCACCAAGACACTGGGCTTCTTAACCCCCCTGTGGGGGCACAGCAGAGGTTTGGGGACACTTGGCTGGGCTGGCAATGGCCAACAGGCTGGGAGACATGCTTTAGTGTCCCCTGCCTACTGGTCTGGGTCAGTGCAGGCCTCCCCCTGCCTTTCCCAATTGAAAACTGAACATCAGTTCAGTTGATTATTGGTTCAACCTATGCAGCTTAGAGGAAGCTACCTAGATTGAATCAATTCAGCCTCAGGCTTTTTGACTGTCTGTGCTTAGCCTAAAAAACAAACAGAAAAAAACACCCTATGAATACCTGATATTTCTAACTGCATCTATTCAGAGAATGATATCTCAAACTGAAAAATCATTTGATCTTGCAAAAAAACCCCCCAAAAATAAATAATGCATAATCCATTGTCACATGGCTAGTTTAGGCACTGAAAAGATCTTTGCTTTCATTCTATGATACGCTCAATTTAGGGTATATTCACCTAATGTAAAAATGATCAATTCTGACCTGAAAATAAGGAAAAATAATAAGTTATTCTAAAGGAAATAAGAAACTTTTGTTAGAACTTTTCATGTGCTTTGAGGAAGACAGACCTGGGCATGAAGTGTCATCTTTATTTTTTTTCCTCCTACTTAGAAATAATTCAGGCTACAAAAAAAGGTAAGTGTATGAGAGCATCAAATATATTGTTCTTTTCAGGCAACATCCTCCAATACATTTTTAATACACATACGAATGTAAACGAATTTTTAAAAAGAAATTCAACAATAAGGAGTCCTGTCAAGTTTAATCACAAACTTGACTGATTGGAAGTTCTAACTCATACCAAAAACATAGTTGCCAAACACTGGGTGCATCTACACATGATGCTATGTCACCATAGCAACAAGGTATGGAGACCTAGCATCAGCGGGCACAAGCCATGATGCTGACACTACATCGCCATAGTAATGAGCTACCTCACTACAGTGTGTCACTACAGCAACATCGCTGCTAAAAATAACCATGAGCCACCAGGACAGCACAGTAACAGCTGTTACTGCTCCATCATTTAATACTTCTTAAAGCAAGTACTAAATGATGGTGCAGTACCAACTGCACCATGGGGGACAAGTGTAGACGCAACCACTGTTTATTTCAGGGAGCTCCTCCAAATATATTCTATTCAGATATAATTATACACCCTGAAATATATAAAATCAAAATGAGACAAATGAAGTCTAAACCTCAAGGGATAAATCCTGGATTAAGGTGTCAATAATTCTAGCTAATAGTATTGGTGTAATTAAGGTAGAATCACTCCCCAGAGGCCTAGCCCATTGTAGCAGAGTGATCCACATGACACTCTGCACCAAAGGGTACAACGCACTATTTACAGTGTTAAAATATGCCTTAATTTGTTTCAAATTAATTTCTCATATCTCAGAATCTTAGCATGAATAGGTAAACCACCAGTTAAATTAACCACACACCATCTCATGAACAAATAAATTGACAGGACTGGAGCTAGGAATTCTTTTGTACTAACAGTTTAATTAGGGGCAGCTTGTACTTAAACAGTGACCCATAGCCCATTGAAATCAATGGGCTTTGTTTACAGTCCTTACAATCCATTATTTTATGACACACGCATATACATCATAAGTGTTTATTTAATAGAGTATACACTCATCCCATTTTGAATAACAAGATGATATGACGACATCTTCAAACCAAGAAGCTCTATGTGTTGTGCCCCAGCTCAAGTCTGGGATCGTGCCCGGTATGCAAAGGCCAATAAAGATACCAGGGGTGAAAGTACAAAGAAGGTTTATTGCTAGCAATAAAAGGTGCAAGCGGAATAACTCACGTAACAAGCACCCCACACTACTACTTCTAAGCATCTTTTATACAGAAGTTTTCAAGTTTTCACAAACGTGCTTGTTTGCTGATTGGTTATAAGTGAGTGACGCAAGAAGTTCTTTACTGAGCATGTCTCTATACCTGTGTTTTAGCTATGTATCTCATTTACATACATGTGTGTTTCATTAGCATACTTCTTCCCCACCTAGGGGTGTGATTTTTAGTATTTTAATGAGCCCTTTAACCCAGGACTCTGTTTCTTCTTTTGTTTTCAAGCCTCCTTTATCTAGGACTGTCTCCTCCTTATCATTGCAGATAGGCATTTTTCACATAGCATTCTCTTTTGCTTCGTCTTCGAGTAGAGGCTTATAGGTCACTCCTTACATATGGGCTTCTCAAACATTAGCTAATTAAACCTCAATGTTCAAATATAGAAGATTGGGTGTTATAGTTCCCTGATAAATATTCTTGTTCTACTGTAGGGTGACTGAAGTGATTTATTCAGTGCCATATAGTAAAATAGTGACAGAGTAAGAATTAGAAATGTAGAATCCATGGTTCCTAGTCCTGTGCTCTAAATACCGCACTGCATTTCCACTGTATTAATTTCTTGGTTGTTGAACAATGAGTATGGAGAATCTGTAAAGATTAAACAAATATGAAATGGTGGCCAAATCAATGCATCTAACTTGTAGCAACTATCTTTCCCCTTTGCTATGATCACTTTTAGCTAAGGGGAAGGCAAATCATGAGGTCTGTGAAGTTTTATTTGCATCACATTTAAGACATGAGTACATGATAGAGTCAAGTCCCATACACCAGCAGTGACATTTCCTCCCTAACTTAAGCAAAATGAGGATAAAGTACACAGTCACTTTAAGGTTAGGTTTTAGCCATAAGTGAATTCAGACATCCTTACCTGCTCACCTTTCTTCTTTCTTTAAATAGTCCTTAAAAGTATAGCCCCAGACAAAGTTTGTTTAGATAAAGTATGAAGAAATGACCATGTTATGGGTACAGATATCAGGTACACCCTCAAAAAATGTAACTCATAGGTACTGGCAATAAGTTCTTTGGAAGATTTTTCTTCTACAGCTTCTCATAGACTAGGCTCAGCACAATCTCTCTCCATTTGTGTTTCTATTTATTCCTTGCTTCACTGTTCTCTAAAATATAATAACATCATGTAGACCCAATACTTGGTACCTAGCTCCTAATAAAAAACAAACCTTAGACCACAATTCTGCAAGTTAATCTACAAGAGCAGAACACTGAAATCAAGAATGATTTAAAATGATTTGCATGGTAAAATAAACAGAACTGTAGTCCTTGTTTTCTTTTAAGTTGTTTCAACCTTTCTTTACTACCAGACTGGAAAAGAAATACATATATTAGAGAATATTGTGTACATTAGGCTGAAAAGTCTGTATGTTTTGGTTAAGGGGGGTAGAGGTTTTTTTCAGAGAAGAACTCAACTGAGACCAAACTCTTGAAGTGCTTGCAACAGGTTTTTGAAAGAGAGCAACATATTTCATAATGACTGATTTCTACAAGTGAGGTTGGGTTTTGCTCAACAGAACCATTTCTGGTCAGAATAAGAACTAGATATGCTAATAGGCAGACAAGGTTCCTTGGGTGAATTTGATATCTTTTATTAGACCAACCCAAATGGTTGGAGAATACTTATTAAGTAAGCTTTCGGGTTCAAAAACCCTTCATCAGGCTAAGGAAACTGCAGCACTTCGTGTGTGCTCTTCCTGGATGGAATGAAAAGTAAAGAAGCCAGGGGCTGGGCTGGGCTGGGCTGGGCTGGGGAGTCAGTTGCCAGGCAGATTATAATGTATCAAAAATCCAATGTCTATGTTTAGTCCATGATCTCTAGTATCCATCAGGTTGATGAAATGGAGCTCATAGGCTCGTCTCTGGGAAGTGTTGTGTAAGTTTCCCTTGAGGATCAGGACTGAGAGATTGGAGAGAGAGTGGCCCTCCTGTGAGAAATGTGCCCCCACCGGTAATTGGGTATTTCTGTCTTTGATGGATTTCCGGTGTGCGTTCATTCTGGTGCGCAGTTGTTGTTTGGTCTCTCCTACATATCTTCCATCAGGGCATTTGGTGCATTGAATGAGGTATATTACATTTCTGGAGATGCAGCTGTAAGATCCTGGGATGCTGATGGCTCTGTTGTGGGGTGTAGTAATAGTGGAGGTGGTGGAGATGTGTGGGCAGGGTTTGCATTTCTTGTCCTGGCACAGTCTGGATCCTTTTGGTGTGTTCTCAGCTTGAGGAAGTTTGCTTCTAGTGATGAGGTTGGCGAGGTTC
>NW_005842657.1:542030-604241 GCF_000455745.1 Alligator sinensis | reverse complement strand
GCTGGGAAGGTGGTCTACGTTTTTAAGTTTCTGTAGCAAGTCTTAAAAACTTAAACACATTTCCACCACCCCCACTATTACTACACCCCACAACAGAGCCATCAGCATCCCAGGATCTTACAGCTGCACCTCCAGAAATGTAATATACCTCATCCAATGCACCAAATGCTCTGATGGAAGATACGTAGGAGAAACCAAACAACAACTGCGCACCAGAATGAACGCACACCAGAAATCCATCAAAGACAGAAATACCCAATTACTGGTGGGGGCACATTTCTCACAGGAGGGCCACTCTCTCTCCAATCTCTCAGTCCTGATCCTCAAGGGAAACTTACACAACACTCCCCAGAGACGAGCCTATGAGCTCCATTTCATCAACCTGATGGATACTAGAGATCATGGACTAAACATAGACATGGGATTTTTGATGCATTATAATCTGCCTTGCAACTGACTATCCAGCCCCTGGCTTGTTTACTTTTCATTCCATCCAGGAAGAGCACACACCAACTGCTGCAGCTTCCTTAGCCTGACGAAGGGTTTTTGAACCTGAAAGCTTGCTTAATAACTATTCTCCAACCATTTGGGTTGGTCTAATAAAAGATATCAAATTCACCCAAGGAACCTTGTCTGCCTATGTCCTTAGACCAACATGGCTACAACCTAGACCCCTGCAGATATGCTAATAGGCTTTTTTTTTTCCTTTTTAGATAGAAAAGTTCTAAGGGTTGTAAGACATTGTGCCAGAGTTGGAGGAAGGGGACCCAGCTGAGCTATAACTAAATTTTGTGTTATCAGGACTGGGCCCAATAGAAAGAGCACAGGTTATGCAGGAAAATGAAGTATCTTATTGTTTTGGCTTTCTTTGTTCTAAGATGTTTCTTGCTTATTGTGGTTTAGGGAGCCAACTACTATTTGGGGGCTAGATGAATAGGACAGAGTTGGGGAGCCATTTATTTTACAAGGAGCCATAAAACATGTTTTATTGCTTTCTGCCCAACCATTTTACAGCATAAATCAATAAGAACAGAAAGAATGAGACATGATGTCTGCAATCAGTGATGCTGAACGTTAACAGAAAAACTAATTACTTGAGAACAAAATCATAAAAATCTAGTCACAGCTGTACTGAATCAATGGTAAAAAAGCTGCCTAACAATATGCAGTGCACACCACCTTCTACTTCATTGCTCCTTAGCTATGCTTTGGAGGGATATATTCTCAGACAAAAATTATCTTGAGATGGTATTAATATCATGAAACAACCAACAAATTCAGATAGGGCTGACATTTGTTCATTATCTTTGATGGTTTTGTAGACCAATAATGTTTTTGAATGAGCTTCTTAATATTTTAAAAAGGATATATGAAAAATAACTTTCTACAGAAGATTATAAAATAAATGCCCCTTTTCTCATTTCTCTGTCAGGATATTGGAATGGTTCTTCTAAAGAAATACTGAAGGAATGTATTCTGCCATATGACTACTTGAAATACTCATCCATTGGATTTGAGTTTCCTCTTAAGTAAGCTGATGTGTATTCCTGGATTACCCAATTGAAAGGAAAGTTGACAGCAAAGTGGGCATTCAGAGCTCCAAAAGCATTGGGCATAGAGTTAAAAAGAAAATACCACAGATAAATCATCCAAAGCAGCATTTCTTCCATCTACTTCTACCTACTTACTTTATTTACAAGGAGTCTAATTCAATCCCCACTCCATGAAACCTGAACCTTCATTGTACTCTCTTACCAGATTGGTATTCACTCTCAGTTGCCTCAGTTTTCCACAAATGCTTGTCTAAATAGATTAGCTTTATACAAATGAGTAGGAAGATCAGTAAATTCAGGCTATTTCAGAGCTGAGGGAGAATAGCACTGTAAAGGAAAGGGGTTATGAATAAGTTTGATTTAAAAAAATTCTGGCAATAACAATTACTTCAAAAAATGATCCAAACATTTCATTAAAATAATCTTAGATTTGACAAACTGCAGCCAAATCCCAGGTGTTGTTACTGTGGAAATCTGTCTGGATTCCTGGAGGGCTGGTACCCTTTCTTCAAGGGCCCCAACACTGAGGAAGATGTACCAAAGGGATCCTGGAATGCTAGTTTCCACAGATCAGAGACAGCCCTGCATTAGGCAAAATTGCCATCTAAGCAGTTCTGTTGCTAGATCTAAGGACCTTTGGGTGTTCTTAGGGACAAAATATCTGTATTAAAGACCATGTCTAACTTTGCTCTGTATAATAACAATATATTTTCTAGTGAGATTCTTAATGACTTTGGAAGGTCTCCTTAGCGACTTTTTAGGATTTGTTTGGCAAATTTGTTTTAAGGAGATAACAAAACTTCTGGTGAATCTATTCTAATTTCTATAGCTCAGGGGGAGTGCTGATGCTGTTAGATATGTTTGCAAAGAAAAATAATCTTGTCCCTGAAAATAATATTATCAGGGATAAATCAAGTTTTACCTAAATCTTGAAGGAAGTGCGAAACTTAAGTATGCACATCGGCCTTTATTGTTAATCCTTTTCTCTGTGGTTAAGCATTTGCTCTGTAATATACAAATTAAGGATAAATGTATCCATTTACAAGAATCTGTTCAGTGCCGTTTGGGAGCCAATGCCCACAGCTCCTACATGGAAGTCTATAGCAGGGTCCAGAACCACTTGGACCTGCTGTAGACAGAGACTTCTTTGAAAAAAAGAAAAGACAAAAAAGAGAGACAATGGTGCCTGATGAACAGAGTGAATTGCAAGTTTCTACATTGAGAGGAACATAGGCACGAAGTCAATCACTTAAAGGGGCGCCCACAGAGAAACTGTGTGCCAGGTCAAAGACACAGCTCATTCTGGAACCATGACAGAGGCTCTTTCAGAGAATCTCTACCAGTAATCCTCTCCCTTTTTACAACAAAAAAGATCAAGCTCAAGGTCACATCTGTCACAGATGTAGCAATAAGCACTCACTGAACCCACCACTTCCACGGGGAAGCTCTTCCTTGGAAGTCCCCGTGAAGAAGCTGTGTCTGGTCCCCTGCTCCCATAAGAGCCCCTGAAGCCAAACCTGGCTCTGCTTCACATAGGGCAAGCCTCTGGCTCAAGTCAAGTAGCTTTTTGTCTCTGGCTTCCCCCACTTCTCACTAGCTGAGCAAAGAAGCAGCTGTCTGAAGGGGATATTTTCCTCTTCAAAAGGAGGGTCAGAGTACCAACATCCCAGCCAAACTCAGCTCCAAATAGGGTCCTATGCCACTGCAGTTCTCTCTGTCCTCCCCTCAGACTCTACTCTGTCCTTTTCTCTATATTTTCTCTTAACACTTTAATTGAAAACTGTACAATAGCCAAAGACAATACTTGTGATGTCCTAGTATCTAGGATTCCCACCCCTGCTGATCAGCAGTTGTACTGACATGCTGAAAGTAGGTGACAAACCATTGTCTTCTTTGGTTTATTTCAATATTTCCTGTGCATCCTGAGGTCCCTCAGAGGTCAACCAAGATAGGGAAAGGCTATATTGATTTACTCTTGCTAGTAGGGAATCTTTATTATTGATTACTGATCCCTCCCTCCCCCACCCCACCTCCACCTCCTTCCACAGAGAACACCCCTTCATATTTTATTCTATCCTGTTTTAGTTGGTCACAATCTTACTATATGCCATGTTTCATTAAAAATGTGCCAAAATATTCCTGATAAATATACATGAGGCCATTCTAATGAAACCTGTTCACTGAGATTTGAAAGAAGGAAAGATTGTTCTCTGTTATTTTCCCTCTTGATCCTTGAATCAAGGACTTGTCTTAGAACTTTTCTTTTCCAAGAAATGGTTCAGGAAAACTAGCCACAGTAGCCATGGACCTGTCAAGCTTGCAAGTAAAACTTAAGGAGGAAATCAGACTAATGACAGCTGATAATATCTTTAGTATATCACACATTGTTGCCATTCCTTAGAACGTTATGATGGAGTTGATTTGTTCTAGGATTTTTCCCCTTATCTCTACTACCACTGCAAAAGATTAGAAGAAATGCTTTGCAGCTCTGCAGTTCCCCCCCACCCCACCTTTCATTGATCATGGGTGATGGAAATACATTGTTCAAAAAAATGTAATGTCAGAATATGCCACCTAAAAATATAGTAGTGTAGTGGGAATAGATTGTTTGCAAGAATGTGGTAGCTTTGTTTTTTACCCAAGTGTAACCTCTATAATGAAAAGATTATTAATTGAGGAGCCAAAAGTCAGGAGACACTAGACGTACAAAAGGGCCACTTTATAAATCTTTATGGATGTGACTGCTATTATAATCCTGTGGCACTAAACTGAGGTAACTTCAGAGTTTAAATGGGCTTGTATAATAGAATGGGACTTGTTATGGCCAAGAGTGCTATGCTAAAGGAGAATTAGAGGGCATCCTCCCCACAATGAGGGAGTAATAATGATGAAAAATGGAATGTGATAGAAATTAGAAGTTACTTGGTAAAATATATGTCCTTTGGCTAAGAATAAGTGAGGTATTATTCAGCTATCAGGTTAGTATATGAAAAATAATTTATTTTAGGATTCTACCCTACTTTGGCAGCAGGTGGTACTTTTCAATCTCTGATGCTTCTTGTCTTGAGATTTATATGACCTAGCATAAGGAAACATGTCCCATGAAGAAGAACACAGTGAAAATATGAGAATAAAAGGAAGCTTGAAACCAGTGACCATGAACCGCTTGAATTCATTCAGAGATTTATAGGTTTTAAGACCAACAAGGGGAACAAAAAGTAAATTGAATAAAGTAACTCCTGCATAGCACAGTCCATAAAGTTTTATCCAGTTACCCCTATATTGAGGAGATAAAATTAGAAGTTAGATTTGCAAGGCATAGTGGAAGAGTTTGTAAGCCCTAGTGGAATTTTTAAAGTTTTTTTAGCAAGTTAGGCACTTAATCCCCATTTATTTCATGATAATTAAGCAACTGACCAACTTAGTTGCTTTTAAAAAATCTACTAGGTATCCATCTCCCTCATGATGTACCTCAATACTGCAGATAATCTGGACTGGGGTGCAATCATATATAAAAACGTTTCATATGACACATTTTTAAATACAAGTTATTTCCTAGCCTCTTAGACTGTTAGGTCTTTGGGTACGGGGCAATATAATCAAACATAAGAGCTAGAACTTGAAAGGGGCATTTGTCTATTACATTAGTCTTTTATGGCAAAATAGTGATAAATCTCACTTATGCACAAGGAAAAGCTTAAATATCACTATTCATAACTAAAGTATGACCCCTATCTATATTTATGAAATTGTGTTCATGTAAAATAATTTTCCTGTTATTTCCCATAGAAGAAAATATTTTCTGTTTAAATTTTGATAAGCTTGTATTTTTAGTGGTTTTATAGAGGATGTTAAGCTTCTTAGATTTTCAGTTAAAATATTTGTAGAAGTTCAGTAGAGGCCAAAAAAGTTTCATTTCAGAATTTTCTTTATAAGTGCATATCCATTTTTCTTCTTTTGGCTATGGAACAGAAGATAAGTAGGTGTGAGAAGGAAACAACTGTGACATGCAGAAGAAAAAGATCAAAGCAGCTTCTGCAATTTTTTCTTTTTCTTCTTCTTTTCCATATGGCTAACATACAATAGCTCTCTGTTCGCTAATGTATTCTGTTACTACTGAATAGATGGTCTCTTCTTCACAATTACAAAGGTATGGTGTTGAGCCTCAAAACTTGCCACATCTTGGGGTGTCTAGTAGATGCAAAATTAATCTGCACATTGGCTATGTATGTACTCCTTCTCTCAACACCCTGCATTTTTCTGCCCTGTGACTTTCTCCACTGGCATAGCTCCAGTTTCCCAGTGCAAGGCTAATATTGAACTGCCCACCATTTTCAGCCGGAAATTATTTATGTGCATGTCCATTCCATTTGGCTTGTTGCTCACTCACATGAAAGGAGCAAGGGAATGCCTGAGAGAAAGCCTCCACATAGAGTTTAAAGTCAAAAGGAAATATGTTCAAAGAAATGGTGTGTTCCTGTTAACGCCATACTCAGTAATTACTTATTTTTAACATAATTTCTAACATATATATTTTCAAAGTGCTGCTTTCAAGAAAAACTTCCTGAATGCTCAGAGACACAGGCAAATAGCATTTCTATTGATCTCTACTAGAATGCAACCAGGCATTCCTTTGAGTGAGTATGATAGCCCCTGCCTTAGCCAGGTCATCCCCAGGAGACAGTACACTGAATGCAGTCCCTAATCTTCTTTGATTACATGCTCTGCAAGTCTATTGGGCAACTTGTGCAAGTGACAAATGACATACAGGCTTTTTGCCTCCTCATTACCCAAGGGCCAATTTAAGCTTAAGTATTCTTAAGTATCCAAATCAAAGTGATGCTGTTCTAACTGATAGACCTATTCACTACAAAACAATTTGTTTAACTAATTTTGCCTTCCCCATCCTTCATCAACTGATCCACTTCATTTAAGAGGTGCTGATTAATTGCTAAATAGTTTAATTAAATTTCAGTCTATTAGCTGTTCTGTATGGCTACTTAGGCCACTGAAACATGTTAAAAAGAAGGCAAAACGGAACCTAATGTACAATCCCAACAATTTCACTTCCTGAGATCTCACACATGCATGTCAGGAGATGACTGTGGAATCAAGCCTCAGATCTCATCATGCCATATTGCTGGTTAAGGGTTAGCCCAGGATCATGATCCCAGGCTCCCCCTGAAGTGGCAAGCTTTGCTTCCATGGCTGGGAGCACCATCAGTTGACTGAGCTCCCAGCCCCAGGGAAGCATGGAGCCCCCATGGCTTGGAGCTTTGATCAGCAAAAGGGCTCCCATCCGTAAGTCGGGGGGAGGCAAGAAGTGCGGGGGGAGGCTGTAATCCTCTTGCTGGGAGCTCTGTCCATTGATCAGGGCTCCCAGCTGGGGAAGCTCATTGTGCTCCCCCAGCTAGAAGCCCTAATCAGCTGACCAATGGGAATGTGCTCCTGAGGGTAGGAGCACTGGCCACACATTCAACTAAAGATGTGCTAGGAACCAGCCACAAGTTATTACATCTATTATTTGTAATAATTTTGTTCTTTGTTCCTGGCCTCCTTACTCCATTATATGACTGAATATGTGATCAGGTGACCACTTAAGACATGATTAACCAGTTAATCACATCTTAAGAGCAATGTGGGTCAGGGGCCTCACTGTATAATGTATATAAGTGACTGGCCCCTAGTAATGTAGCATTCTTCAACTAAAGGATCAAAAATTTTAAATTAAGAGAAAAAATTGTGGAGAACTAATTCCATTACCAATGTAGCCCTCAGTGCTGTAACTTCTTGCACAAATATGGCCTCTTGTGCCCATTCATAATATCACTTATTTTAGTAGGACTAGTGGGAACAAATGTGGTCACACACAATCAGGTGCAAAATTTAAAAGGTACTGAACTGGGGAAAAGATCATCCCTAACACCTGTGAAAATTTCAGATTTGGTAAATATTTCTGTTATTAAACCTACAGAATACTATCTCTTTTTAGAGAAAAAATATTGTAATTCTGTGTTACAAATTAACTCATCAGGTTTATTTATGGAACATTTTTTTCGTAATGATGGTTATGGAACATTTATAGAGCATTTTTCATAATGAAATAATCTTTTAACTAAACATCATTCTCTGAAAATTTCTATTTTATTTATCCCTTATGCACTATAACATAACATATATAGTGAATCTTAAGTAATAGAATAAATGATTATATATAAACTTATTTAACACAAAATTGTGAAGGTTTGAATGGTAACATCTGTGAGGATGTATAGATGCAAATGCATGTGGGAATGTATTTGTATGCTCCCACAGTTTCATCTAATTTAATTAAAACTATGAAGGATTATATAGCTGTATATTATTTTCCAGAAACAAAATATAGACTTTACACTAGCATTCCTCAAATCTAACATAAACCTAAATAAGCTCGCCTTAATAGGACATTGTCAATGAGTTCTCTGAGAGGCCTTTCTGCAATAGTCAGGTGTGTACAGAATTCTTTTGTACACAGGAGCTCCTTACAGGAGATGAAACAAAGTCACCACTCAATCTGAACTAAAATTAGCATATTCAGGAACCAAGGGCTTCCTGGATAATTAGCATACAGCTGCTAATCACCACGTAAATAGTTGTTACAACCAGCCATAACCCTGCCAATACATTTTACTAGAAAATTACAGCAATCACATACTCACTTTTAATTGTCTGATAGGAAAAAAGATCATCAAAAATAGATGCAAGAGACAGGCCTAAGGCAAAATAAAGCACTAAGGTTTACTGCTTATTTAGGGGTAGATTGAGAGTTTATTCTTAGCCCTGGGTTTGAAATGGTATATAGCTGAGCCAATGCAAAAGGAGCTCTCGAAAGAAACTGTGACTCAGAAGGTCACAACTCCATACAACCTCAGCCTTTTTAACCGGGCACTGTGTAAGCTTCCCCCAACACCTCTCCATTAGAGAGTGCTTTAAATTGTGTTGTACATAATCAGGATGCACAAATAAACCCAGCGCTGCCCTACTTGCTAATTAGAACCTTTAGGGAGTAAATGAACATTTTCCACTGCAAATTCCATTAGGGCTATTAACAAGGAAGAGTGACAGAGGATACAGTTTAGGAACAATCGTTTGTTAACTCACATCGCTACTGTTTTTAATACATTTTATCTGTTAGTAAAATACATTCCATCTTCATTTCACTCAGTCTTTCATTCAATGAGTTAAAATTTGATACTCAAGGGAGAGAGAAAAATAAGTGGTTTAGGGGGAAGGGGTATGACCTTTTTACATGAGATTTAAAGAGGTGGAGAGTCAATGAGGCAGAGAGACACAGGAAGGCTATGCCAGATGGCAGGCGGTGCATAGGAGAAAGCTCACACACTAGAACTGGCAAGGGTTTGTTAAGGTTCAGAGAGCAGACTTATGAGGAAAGAGAAGAATGATAATAAGAAAGTATTAGAAGTGGTTCCCCTTGACTATACACTGAGTTTATTCATTTCCCTCTTCTACCAATCAGTGCCATCAGGAATGAATATTAAAAGCTCATTGGTACTTCTGTGGCTACTGCTAGTTTTACTGTTGTTGGCACAGTATCTGCTACTAACTGGGGGATGGGAAAGCTGGTCCAAAGATCATAAAAATCAACATAAGCCTTCATCCAAAGCACAGAATAAGCCTGAATGTAACAATTTTTTAGATTCATTTCCTGGCTTTAGTTCAGACACATAGCTCACATACTGGAGCGCATACAAAGTATTTGTGCAGCATTTCCAGCTAGATTTGTTGACTGGGACATTAATATTGGGTTGAGATAGGATATACATTTAAAGTGCAATATTTATTCCTGAATAACATTATTGGTTGATGCTCCTATTCCTGAATAATAGGGCTTTCATCTGCTTAATCTAGGTTCCAGTGTAATTTGCTCTGACTAATAATACAACAATTATAGTAAGACTAAAGTAGGTAATATGTTTAGCATTTTGATATTATTTTCATGCAAATATCTCAAAATGCTTTCCAGAAGTGACTATGAGCTGCTAAACTTCACTTTACATATGGAGAAAATGGTACTCAGAGTAAAGCAAAATCCGATGTGGAACAAGGAACAGAACTTGTGAGTCAGGTATGCTGGTGGCATTTGCCTTCAGAAATGTAAATACAGTCTTGTAATATGCATCAAGTTGCCATTAATTGAAATAAGAGAATTACAAATGTATCTCAAAAAATTCACAACTTTTCACCCATTTTTAAGTTGCTTTTACCTTTCTCCAGAAGGATTAAAAACTTCTTATGGTTGCTTCCATCACAGCTGAAACTTCTTTTTAATTGAGAGAGAGAGAAAGAGAGAGAGAGAAAGAGAGAGAGAGAGAGAGAGAGAGAGAGAGAGAAACAGTGATGGAGCGAGCAGGAGTAGAATTTGAGTTTGGTAAATATTTCTTTATCTTTGACTCACATGAGCCAAAAGGTATTTTAACCTTTAATAAATAATTGGATGCTTTGTGTTTTTGTTGCACTTATAACTCAATAGTAATTTTTTAATCTTCCTATGAAACATGGATTGAAGTATCCCAATTCAAGAAAGCACTTAAGTATGAGGCTCAGACTCCAAGGGAGTCAGGTTAAAGCATACACTTAGAGTTGAAAATATGTTTCCTGAACAGGGATGGATTGAAGTTTGAACTTAAAATGCTTTCTTGAATAGCAGAAAGAGAATCTTTTTTCCCTCGGACAATACAAGAGGTATGCAAATTATTGTCTGGCATGTCTCGTCCTCCACATTTAAAATGCAATGTATCACACTATCAGGGAATAACACTGGCAGTGAAAGAGGTAGAAATGCTTAACCAGCAATAAATAAGGCAGGAATGGTTGGTGTGCTGAAACTCATCTTTCCATTTGCATTTTCCATAGTTAATTAGTGTCCAAAATAGCAACTAGCATAAAGCTGTTGCTACATATTTGCAAAAGATGTAAAATTGCTTAATGCATTTAAGTATAAAAATAAAAGTATATCGTAACATGGGTGAATGCAGGGAGATAAATATCTGTATCAAAATTTAGGATGGTGCAGAAAGATTCATTTAAACTAGAATGGGTTAGAAAGGGGCTAGGTAGGATGATCATGGGAAAGAACTTGTCTTGTGAAATGAACATAAAATGTCCTCGTCTTAACAAGCCAGGTTAACAAAAGATGAGAGGGAATGGTTATTGCTTATAAATCTACTAGAGAGGGAGAAGAATTTTGAAAATAATATCAAAATGCTAAGTCCAAAAATATTACCTACTTAAGTCTTACTGTAATTGTTGTATTATTAGAATTGGACTAAAAGATAGTATTATAAGTGAATCCTTGATTTCATCAGCTTACCGCTACATCAGGACTGTACATCAGGGGCTCGGTGAACAACTGTTCACCAGGGCACCCTTGGGGAAAACTAGGAGTAATGGCCACAAACTCCTGGAAGATCGTTTCAGGCTCAACATTACAAAAAACTACTTCACAACTAGGGTGTCCAGACTGTGGAATAAGCTCCCTCCAGAGGTGGTGCAATCACCTACCCTGGAAATTGTCAAGAGGAGACTAGACAGTCACCTTGCTGGGGTCACCTGACCCCAGTTGTCTTTCCTGCTCGGTTCAGGGGGCTGGACCCAATTATCTTCCAAGGTCCCTTCCACCCCTACAATCTATGAATCGATGAAAACCACCTTGATGTGGTGGTTTGATGATGGCTGAGTAGGAAAATATATTTTAACATTGGTGATAGGTATTACAATGGTAAGGAGTTCCAGTTAGATTCTGAGAAGAAAAATCTCAAATAAGTTTTAGTAATTCAGGATCTCATCAAAGCCTGGAAGTGCTAGCTAAAGACTTGTGAAACTACCTAATCTATGGCTGAAAAAGCTCTTACAATAAAAGAAATATATATAGTAAGACAGCAGGCACAAAGCCAAGTTGACATTCCACTGATTGTCCTCCATTCATTGGAAGATGAAAGCAGTAACTTGACATTTGCCCTCTTTTGATGTCATGGCATGGCAAACACTTGGCAAGGATAAAAAATAATGGCATTGTGTCAAGGTTGGCAGGCCACAGAAATGACCTGCTGGCTTTTTTTTTTTATAAACAAGTTTGTAAAACCTCTGCAATTCTTCCTTGGTGAATTTTTGTTGTTGCTGCTGCTGCAAAATATATATATTTATATGAATGCTTGCAGCCCACTCTTGAACAAACACACAATTTAATAACTGTCTTTACAAAGCAAAGGGAAGAAATGTCACCAGGGAAATGCATTCCATTGTCTCAACAATTATTTTATTATTGGCAACATTTAGCCTCCTTTTTCTTTTTTATAATGTTAAAAGCTTAATTGAATACCATAAAGGAATTAAGTATTGCCAGAACTGCCATTTTCCATATGAATCTCTATGTATGTCCAAACAAATGTGTAAACAAAAGGATGATTTAAAGGTATAACTGGCAGGAGAAATAGAATTTTACTTTCAATTTCACTGGTGTGACTGATCACAGAGATTACCTTAAAGACTTTTTCCTCCTGCAGAAGATGGGGTAAATGAAAAAAGGTACTAAAAAGAAGTACACTTTAATATGTTTCCCACACTTCTCCATTAATATTTGGAGCAAGAATTTAAAGTGGCAAGGCATAGAGTTTATATCATGAACAGAGTACTGACAACTAATAATGGAAGGCTAATGGGGTTACAATGCTCCAGCTAAATCCTTAGTTTGTTTCATTCATTCATTAAAAAAAAAAAAAAGGAAAAAAGAAAACTTTCTGGTAAATAGTTTTCCTTTTATTTCTTTCCCTTTTCTACCAACAAAGTATGGATAACGGGCAGAAAGGGTGGGGAGGGGGGTAAGACAGAAACATTGGATATGAACTGCATATATCATTACATCTATACCTCTGCTTTGGCACACACCATATCATACTCTCCCTTTCATTAACTTACTAAGATTCCCTCTGAAGTTGTTTGCCTCTTTCTGGAACACAATTTCAGAATCTCACTGTTCTGATTATTAGAATCCTTCCTATTATTCACAGCCTAAACTTATTCATAGTCAATTTATACCCATTTCCTCTTCTGTCACCATTGACCTAATGCTTAAATAATTCTCTCCCTCTCTAGTATATTTATAAACAATAACCAGTCCCTCTTATCTTTTGTTTTTCTAGTCTTAACAAGCCAGGTTATTTAGGATAATTTCACAAAAATAGTTCTTTCCCATGATCATCCTACCTAGCCTCTTTCTAACCCATTTGAATGAATCTTTCTACACTGTACTAAATGAGGTCTCATCAGTAGTTTGTACATGGCACCAATAATTACTTTCCTTTACTGAAAATACCATTCAAAGCTACATGTTTACTTATAGCAATGCTGCTTTTTGACATTGCACTAGTTGTGATTACCAGGTTCAGCAAATACAGGCATATGTGAATGAAAAGAACAAAATAATAAACTTCATAGTGCAGCAGTAGGCAACATCTACAGACCCTTCATCTGTCTCTCTCAACACTGCCTAATCTGACTCAGGGACAGTCTCCCAATTCCTAATCTCTATAGTCTTTTTAGTTAGAGAGAGTCTCTATTTTATTATGTCTATCATCATAATTTATCTCATTGTAAAAAATCCTAATGGAATGTATTTGAGGAGAATTTATAAATATGAGTTATTAGACACAGGCCAAAGGTATCTTTGTGGCCAGGGGTTGAATCTACATTTGGATCCAAACTTCAGAATACAAACTGTGTAATCTGCAGGCTTCTAGCTTCACTAGTGTCCAGTAACACCGATGCAAGTAGCTTTCCTCAGTGCAGCTAGTTTAGGTCTCCCTACCCTACACTACCTTGCCTACTTACATAGTGTATATCAAATGAACAGCCAATGGAATCTGGTTTATTTCTTCCTTTCCCCACCCTCCCAGTCAGGGGTAGGTGTGTTAACACTTAATGGTTGTCAACCAGTTATACTTATTTCCTTAATAAATACAGCTTTTGCTTGCTTGATGAGTTAGGTGAGTGTAGTCCCCCTGGCTCCAAAAACAATCTCTTGTAGTCACTGTAAACTGTAAGACTTCTGAACAAAGAGAAATTTCCATTATTATTTCTATTGCTGTAGCATCTAAAATAGGCATGTTCTAATTACATAGAAAGAGAAATCCCTGCCCTGAAGAACACAGCATCAGAAAACAATCTTTTCCTATTTGGAATTTTGCTGTCCACTTTGGTAGGTCAGTAAAATCAAGTTGAAGCCAGTACAAAGGAGTATTTTGGAAGGACTCAGGGTTAATAAAATACGTAGCCAAGACTTTCAAAGGTGATTAATGCTTTTGGATGCTTCCATTTTGGGGGGCACAATTTGACATTCCTTTTTTTTTAGCCAGTGTCCCACCCTCTTCATCCTCCCCCCAGAATTTTTTTAGAAATGATATTGATTAGAAAACTCAATATCTAAAAAAAGACACAACGTCTCTACTTGTATTGTTTACATTCTGGCCCCTGTTTTTTTTTTTTTTTGCACTGGATTCCAAAAATCCTATGCTACAAGACGAGAGAGTATTTAGATTCTTATTCAAAATCTAATGGTTGGTCTGTCTCTGAAAAAGACACTGAAGTAATTTGATGAATCCATTTACTCTATACTAAATATAATAAGCCTCTAAGATCTTTCTCTTTGCCTTCTCCTTTCCTCCCCTCCCCGCTCCAGCTGTTCTTCACTGTTCATTTCTGCAGGCCCCATTCAGACTGAACATTGGACTATTGTTCTCATTTATGAAAGGGTTGCTTCCTTGGTCCCTCATATGGCAATATAGCCATCTGTAAGATCAGAACAGAAAAATCAAATACCTGAATACATAATCTCATCACTAAGACTGGCAAAAAGCCTACCCCTTGGCTCTGATGAATCAAGATCTATATATCTTTTTCCCAAAAAAGCAAGGGTCCCTGCTTACAACTCTACATTATTTAAATTGCAATGTGAAATTAATGAACTGAAAATAATATTTAAGTACTTATTTTCAAAGCCCTGTAAAAAAATTAAGAAATTAATGCTTCCTAATATGCAGTAAGCCCAGACTAAAATGTAATTTGAATAATCAGCATTGATAAAATGATATAAAATGGAGAAGTCTCTAGTGATTGTCTAGATAATGCAGCTTTAAACTAGTACAGATGCTTGTGCTTAAAAGGTTTTTTATTTTAATTTTATTAAGGGCCTTATTTGTTCCCAAAGAATCTAAAAGTCTAATTTACTTCTTTGGGTGCAGGATTAGGGCCTATGTTGGAATAAAAATGAATCCTGTTACTTTAGTATTTTAGCTTCAGATTAAGTAGGTCAGTGTTTCTCAACCTTTTCAGTAGCAAGTACCCCCTAACTTCTGAAAATTTTAAGAAGTACCCCAACACTCAATTTTCCAGGGGATTTTATATTTACAGACTAATGTGTACTATATGTTGGAAGAAGGGCCATGTATATAAGGCCGTGATATGACAGATGTCTGATCTGGTGTAGGTAGGGTTGCTACCTTTTACACCAGGGGTGCACAACTGAAGTATGTACCTGGGCTAGAGGTGATGTTGGCCAAAGCTAGGAGGGCTGAAACCAGTGCCGTGCAAAGTGGCAGCATGCCAAATTATTACTGGGGAAATTAAAGCGTTACACAATGCACGGCGCACCAATTTTTTGCCATAATTTTGAGAGGAGGTAAGGGCAAGAGAGAGAGAGTGTTGGGGTACTCACATACATCCTGCCTGTGTCTCACATACCCCCAGTTGTACATGTACCACAGGTTGAGAAACTATGAAGTAGGTTAAGGAAGGAATGCTTAAATGACTTTCAAAATGAGGTTGATTTAATTGACTGGTACTCTTCTGATGCATGTGCTGCTTTGATTAAAAATAATTAGAGTTTGCCCAATTTTTTTTTCCCCAGCAGATGCAACCAAGAATATTGTGGTATAAACATTCAATTGGTTTAATTTATTGTTTCTTTTTATGACCAGGTCACAAAATGCTTAGAGAAAGGAGTTGAGGTAGATGTCATCTACCTGGACCTTAATAAGGCCTTTGATAAAGTCTCTCATTCTGTTCTCGTAAATAAACTGCCAGGCTGTGATGTAAATGATTACATAGTCAGGTGGGTGGCAAATTGGCTTAGGGGTTGCACCCAGAGAGTGGTGGTGGATGGGTTAATATCAACCTGGAAAGATGTGAGCATTGGTGTCCTGCAAGGCTCGGTCCTTGGACCAATGCTATTCGATGTCTTCATCAGTGACTCGGACGAGGGCATGGAGAGCACCCTGTCCAAGTTCGCACATGATACCAAATTATGGGGCAAAGTTAACACACCAGAGGGTAGGGAACAGATTGAGGCAGATCTGGACAGGTTGGAAAAAGGGGCAGAACAAAATAGGATGCAGTTCAACAAAGACAAGTGAAAAGTGTTGCACCTGGGAAAAAAGAACCACCAACACACTTACAAGCTGGGGGATGACCTTCTCAGAAGCACAAAGGGATCTTGAAGTCATAGTTGACTCCCAGATGAGCATGAGTCATCAATGTGACAAAGTGATCAACAAGACTAGCTATACTTTATCATGAATTAGCAGATGCATGATGAACAGGTACATGGAGGTGATGCTTCCCGTCTATGTGGCACTGGTCAGCCTCTGGTCCTGGCTGCCACCTGGAAAGTTCCTTCTTTCCCACCAGAGCTATAAAGCACCTCCTCACCCCATTACTCCTGGCTCTTTAGCTGCCCATGTAGCAGAAAGACCCTTTTGTACATTTCCCTTATGGACATCGATATAACAGAAGCCCCTTCTTGCCTGCAACTCCCCCACCCCCATTTTGTGCATTTCTTTTTCCTTCTAAGTATTGGCAGAGACCTAGCACACTCATTGCATGGGTGTGGCAGGGCGCAGAGCAAGCCAGAAAGCTGAAGTGGCTTTCTGTAGGAGAAACCTGCAAACTACATCTACATATCAATTAAGGTCAGGGTCACTAAAGAAAACAAAAGAAGTAAAATATCCACTTCAAAGACTGTAACTATATCCTGGTGCTAACTTAACTCACTTACTGTCCCCAGTAGCCTTTGATCCTCACTACCTCACATTGCATTTTTATATTTTATCTGTCTCATCTTCACCATTTTGCATTTTATATTTTATACTTTTAAACCCTTAAGGAATGTACTCCCTGTAGAATGAAGTTATACCCTGGGCCATTGTTAAAAACTGCATTGAAATTGTAACCGTAAAGTGATAAAATCTGGTATAATGGGCTGGTCCCTTGAGTGAAAGTGAGTATGAATGATGATTAGTAGGTAATTAAATGACAAAGCAAGAACATCTGACTGTTGATTGACAATAACCTAGCCAGAGGAATTTGCCATTACAAAACTCCACTCTACAAGCCACTTTAGGCTAATCAAGCCAAGGAACTGATTCCTGGAATTGAGCACCCACCCTATTGACTATTCCTATAACCCATGACAATACAGCCATTGAGTCAATCAAGTCAATGATGGACTCCCAGAACTACACCATGGGGTGGAACCCACAGTGACTGTGACTGACAGTTGTCATGCACTACTTAAGACCCATGTAGGACAGCCACCTCCAGATTGGTCAGCCAAGATGATGCTGGGGGATCACACAAGTCTGGTGGTTGCGTCAGAGGATAAAGCGGACCTCTTTAACCAATTCTTCACCTCCGTTTTCTTGTGCAGGGCCCGGGACTTCCCTGCTGTGATAGAAGCCGGACGCGAGGGGATCGCCTTCAGACCTCAGGTTGGGGAGGACCGGGTTAGAGAGCTTCTGGAGGGGCTGGACGCGTTCAAGTCAGCGGGTCCGGATGCTCTCCACCCCAGGGTGCTGAAGGAGCTAGCTGGGGTTATTGCAGGGCCCCTGGCACAGCTCTACGAGCGATCGTGGTGCTTGGGCCAGGTGCCAGACGATTGGAAGGTAGCTAATGTGGTCCCCATCTTCAAGAAAGGGAAAAGGGAGGACCCGGGCAACTATAGGCCCGTCAGTCTTACGTCAATCCTGGGGAAACTCTTTGAGAAGATCATCAAGGAGCACATTTGTGATGGGCCGGCATCAGAAATGATGCTCAGGGGCAATCAGCATGGATTTATTAGGGGGAGATCATGTCAGACCAACCTGATTGCCTTTTATGATCAGGTCACAAAGGCCATGGATGCAGGTGTCGCGGTGGATGTAGTCTTTCTGGACTTCAGCAAGGCCTTTGACACCGTCTCTCACCCCATCCTAATTAATAAACTAGGCGACTGTGGCATAGATGCCTACACGGTCAGATGGATTGCAGATTGGCTGAAGGGTCGCACTCAGAGGGTGGTGGTGGATGGATCATACTCGACTTGGGGGGAGGTGGGTAGTGGAGTCCCCCAGGGCTCGGTCCTGGGGCCTGCGCTGTTCAATTTCTTCATCAGCGATCTTGATGCTGGGGTGGAAAGCAACCTGTTTAAATTCGCTGATGACACCAAAATTTGGGGGGAGGTGAGCACGCTAGCAGGGAGAGAGAGATTGCAGAAGGATCTGGATAGGTTACAGGGGTGGGCAAACAGGAACAGGATGTGTTTCAATACGGACAAGTGCAGGGTGCTGCACTTGGGTAGTAGGAACCAGCAGCACACTTATACGATGGGGAACTCCCTACTTGAGAGCACGGAGGCGGAAAGGGATCTTGGTGTCATTATTGACTCCAAGATGAACATGGGCCGACAATGCGAGGTCATGGTTGGCAGGGCTAACCGGACCTTGTCGTGCATCCACAGGTGCATCTCGAGTAGAGCCAGGGAGGTGATCCTCCCCCTCTATGCGACGCTGGTCAGGCCGCAGCTGGAGTATTGTGTCCAGTTCTGTGCGCCCCATTTCAGGAGGGATGTGGACAACATGGAGAGGGTCCAGAGGAGGGCCACCCGCATGATCCGGGGACAACAGGGCAGACCCTACAGTGAGAGACTGCGGGACTTGAACCTATTCAGCCTCCACAAGAGAAGGCTGAGGGGGGACCTGGTGACCGTCTATAAACTCACTAGGGGGAACCAGAAGGGTTTGGGGGAGATGCTGTTTCCCCTAGCCCCCGCTGGCATAACAAGGAGTAATGGGCACAAGTTGATGGAGAGGAGGTACAGATTGGACATCCGAAAAAACTACTTCACAGTTAGGGCGGCTAGGAGCTGGAACCAACTTCCAAGGGAGGTGGTGCTGGCCCCTACCCTGGGGATCTTTAAGAAGAGGCTGGATACTTACCTGGCTGGACTCATTTGAGTCCCGTTTTTGTTTTTAGGTTTGTGTTTCTTTTTTGGGTTGTTCTCCCGCCCTGGCGGGGGGTCAGGCTAGAAGATCTATTAGGTCCCTTCCGACCCTAAAACTATGAAACTATGAAGTCTGCCAGAAAGGGATAAAAGGCAGTGAAGTGTGACCCACAGCGGTGCCTTTTAATCCAGCACCTGACCTACCGAGACAGAAAGACAAGCAGGCAACCCCCTTCTGGAGAAGGCATCACTTTGGAGGAACCTGACCATCAACAGCCGATTCACAAGGCCTTGGATAGGTAGATATACTAACACTAGTGCTCTCAAAATTACTACAGAAGCTACTATACTCTATACTACATGGGTTTCAGTGACATGGGTTTGAATGAGTGTGTGTGTGTGTGTGCGTGTACATGTGTGTGTGTGTGTGTGTGTTAAGGTGTCCAGTACCCCTCATAACTCAAAGTTTGCATTTATGATTGTATTGGTAACTTCACATTCCATACAATAAATTATACTTCATTATGATCCTGCGAGTTGGTGCTTTGTAGCCAACACCCAGCCTGAACTAACTCGATTTCCTGGATCAAACCTTTTTATAGTTGCAGAGATGCAGGTGAAGCAATCAAAGCATGACTCTCAGCCTGAAATGGTGATCCACTAGAATAATTTAAGGTGCTTTCCTATCTACAAACTTAATGGATTAATTGCACATTACAAATATGCATCAGTAATGTCTATCCAGTACACTTCACTGACATGCAGAGATATGAAAGCTAGCTGGGGGACAGAAGCTGTATAGCTAAGCTAGCATTGAGCTCCACTTGGGTTAATTAGCTAATTCTCAGTCAAATGAGGTATCTCTGCATAATGCTGCACTGTAACACAAATGCATCCAATGCTCCTTGAAATCAGAGAGAGAGAGAGAGAGAGACCTTCCATGGCTCTCAGTAGGCTCAGGATTAGTCTTCCATTAGTTACACTGGTGTATACTATGTTTTAGTTGTGAGCCTGTTTTTCTCAGGTGGACTGCTTCTGTAACAGGTGTGCTTTGTTTGGGCTGTAAGTCACAATCAGAGGCAGCCTAGCTGTGGTACAAGTGATAGCAGGACACTCATTCATGTACAGAGGAGGAACTAGAAGAGTCTATGAAACTGAGTCCTGTAGGGCTAGGGACAGACACTATACATAAACCAGTTTAAGTGATCAGAAACTGGTTTAAACCTGTAACAGAACAGACATTCAGTGCACAGAAACCAGTTTGAAAATGGCTGAAACCAGTTTGAGATAAACCTGGTTGAATGTACTATCAGCCTTAACTGATTTGGCTCAAACCAGTTTATGTAATTTCTGTCCCAGACCCCATCCTAGTTTAACTTAAACCAGAGTCCCCCCAGCATCCTAGCATACTCTCTGGGTTGGGCTCTCTGCTCCAGCTCAGCAGGGCTGGTTTTGCCCCTCTGCTCCCCAGCTGGAACAGGGACAGGCAGGGTTCTTGGCAGAGAGGGGTTTCATTTCCCCCTCCCTGCCCGCTCTGCCTTAGGGGCCATGGTGACCCACCACTGCAGCAGCAAAATGGGAGTGCCCAGACAACCTGGCTCAAGTCCCTGCCAGTGGGTCAGGGTTGGGGGAAGTAAACCCTTCTCTGGCTAGTTCAGCCCTGACTGGCCACGCCCCCCACCGCCCAGCTTCCCTGTAGCTGAGGGTCCACTCTACCACTCCCTGGCTCCTGGCCTGAATGACTGCAGGCATGTGCTCACATTTTCTCAGTCGAGAGTGAATGTCTGTGCTGTTACAAACCAGTTCAACCTAGGTAGGTTATACTAACCTGCAAAGATTGAATCAATTCAAGCTCCAGCTTTTTGAATCTCCGTCACTACCTTAGAAGAATATACGGACCATTTTGTTGCATCCTTCTTTCTTTTAGTATATTTGACATGTCTGAAGCTAAGCATATTATTAGCTTGAAGTCTTTATAGTGTGCATGTGAACATGCACACACTTGAGAATGTGTACACTAAAATGGAAGACTTTTAATGAACTTTAGCTGGGTTATAAAATGTGGGAACAATGGTTGGATTAGCTTGTATTGTACTGAAATAAATATGTGGCATGCAGAGGTCATAAGGCTCATCCTAGACACTGTTACATTTTTTAACAGCAATTGTGTGGGTCACCTCTTCCTTAACTCAAAGATAATGGCCTCACTTTTAGAAATATGCAAAAGAGAAAATTTAAAGCGAGTGACAGTTAATATTGTTCCCAGGACCAGCCACCAAAAAACATTCAAAAACTACAAAAGAAGCTATTTAGCTTTTTTCATTAGCTTTTATGAACACCTCCTGAGTTTGTGGAATCAGTGTAACAAGTTGCAAATGACGCATGAAATTAAAAATTTCTCTTTACAGACTTTCCATTCATGGCGATTAGTGCTCTGCTGCAGTATTTGCTTTAGCAACTCTTGCCAAACCCAGGAAGAAAGTGTCAGATTCACAGACAAAATGAAGTCTATTTCAAATATGTTTCCAGTTGTGTTAGTGCTACTATTACTGATCACTTGTATAGAACTGAAAATGTCCTAAACACTTTACTCAGCCTTGTAACTAACCTGTATGTAGATATTATTATATCCATTTTTAAGTTAGGCAGACTGAAGTAGAGAATAGCTTAGGAAATTAAGATCTTAAATTGCCTTAAGATCACAGTGGAAATTGATGGCATAGATCAGTGATTCTCAACCTTTTAAGTAGCAAGTACCCCCTAACATCTGAAAATGTTAATATGTACCCCAACACTCAATTTTCCAGGGGATTTTATATTTACAGACTAATGTGTGCTATATGTTGGAAGAAGGGCTGTGTATATAAGGCTATGATATGACAAATGTCTGATCTGGTGTAGGTAGGGTTGCCACCTTTTACACAAGCTGTGCACAACTGAAGTATGTACCTGGGCTAGAGGTGATGTTGGCCAAAGATAGGAGGGCTGAACCCAGTGCCGTGTAAAGTGCAGCATACCAAATTATTACTGGGGAATTTAAAGCGCTGCGCAATGCATGACACACCTATTTTTTTGCCATAGTTTAGAGAGGAGGTAGGGGCAAGAGAGAGAGGAAAAGAGGGTGAGAGAGACTGTTGGGATACCTGTGCACCCCCTGCCTGTATCTTGCATAGCCCCAGGGGTATGCATACCACAGGTTGAGAAACTATGGCATAGATTTTGAAAAAAAAAAAACAAACAATATTCCTGAGAGATGATTTCAATAAACCCTCACGTTTGTAATTTGGTGAGGCCTAAAATACAGGACAAATGCACAACATGGGAAAATACACTGTCAATATTTCCCTATATAATTACAGTTAAAAGGAAAATCTCCAAGAAAATGTCCCAGGTTATTTCCAATAAGAATAGTACATCTGAATCCTCACACAATTCCATAAGAGGAGCTACACTTTTAAAACTGACATCCAATTGCCCTGTGAATGCAGCAAAGTTGTTTCATGTGCATGGTCACATAAGCACTACCATCATTAATGAGAGTTGTGCACACATTGATAAAACAAAGACTTATTGAGCTGGTTATGGATTTTATCACTCTTGGTTCATTTGGGGGATTTATCGGTTTTGTGTTTTCCTTATCTTGCTTTTTCTCAGTTAATCTCCCTCCAGGCACCGAAGGGACTCCAGCACTAGCAAGGAAAGCTCTTTCTCACCAACAAACTCAACCTTTCAATCTCCCTTAAGCTAAAGGTTTTCTACCAGCAGAATGTGCAATACAGATTTTTTGTTCCTGTAGGGATTGTGGATTTTCCCCACCTTTTAATCAGCTTCTCTCTGCTTGGATACTTTTTTGGCCATAGCCACAGATGAGCTTTTTTCTCTGAATAAGAGGAACAAAGTCTTACCTTTCACAAACAGAAGGGGATAAAAGAGAGAGATCACAAAACATCAAGGGTGTTTTTTGGAGTTTTAAAAATCATTTCAGGCAATAAGCAGCTGTTTTCAAGCTTTATGTAAGTATCTTAGGGCAGGGTAAACTTACCAGGCCCAGCAGTGATGCCCACAGCAGTCCTCATCACTGTCTGCTTCCTAAAGCAGAAGCTTTAGGCTAATTAGCAGGGCTAAGTCACCTGACCAATTAACCCACCTCTCTTCCTAATTATCTCACCCACAATGCCATGTAGAGAAAGCTACATTGCTTCAGGTTCAGGAGCCACCCATGCAATGTAATACAGCATGTTTGAGGGTACCTCTGCTGGGCCAGGGAAGTTTAGCATGTTGATACAACTTTCAAGTGCAAGCTCCTACAGGAACAAGACATGCATTATGTAAAAATAGAAAATTCCTTAACTCTCCCTTGCCAGTCTCTTTTTCTTTCCCATTTTCCTGCTCCCTTCTTAGGACATGTCTCTATTTCATGTCAACATTTAATTGATAATATCTTAGAAGAAAGGATAATGGGCTCATTTCTTATTTCTGGTTCGGGGCACTTTATTCTGCTCAGTGCTCAGAAATCTGATCCTGTCTCCATAATGCTTGCAACCCTTTCCACAGTGGTGTCTGGAAATTGTATAAGTATGCTCTCTTCCTCCTCCAAATAATTAATGAAAATATTGTCCCTGTGGGACCCTTCTTAACGTAGTCCCCCATAGTGACAGCCAGCCATTAATAACTACTGTGTTTTTTCCAGAAATTGTACATCTACCTTTGAGGATTTCATCTAGACTAAATTTGTTCAGTTTGCCCATGAGAATGTCACACAATAATGTCAAAATTCTAACTTAAGATATATCACATCTACTTTTTCTCCCTTTCCAGTTAGGTTGGCCACCTTGTCAGAGGATGAGATCAGATAGGTTTGTAAATAACAGTTATTGCCAAGCCAACATCAGCCTTTTTAATATTATTCTCCAACTGTTTATAAAGTGAATGTTTGTTTAATATTTTTTCTAGCATCTTTTCAAATACCAAAATTAGACTGTGATATAGAATCCACCAGGTGTTCCTTTACCCAGTTTTTATAAATAAGTATTATGTGCTTAATACATACTGTCCTTCTCCAGTGCTTTGGGACCTTACCAATGATATACAAATGCTTAGTCATTAAATACTAAGTGGCGAGATTGTTTCAACCAATTCCTTGAGAACTCGTGGGTAAGTTTTCATTGGGATCTGCAAACTTTTATACATTTTTTTACGCAGAGTTTTATTAAACTCTTCCCCCCCACCCCACCCCTGGTAGTAAGTACAGATTTAATGCTTTGTCCTACGTACTTCTTCCATTCTCTGTCCCTTTCTAGATGTGACTCATTGTATACCTTAACCTTTCTAATTTTAATCCTACGTATTTGTTTTACTCCTTTATACTCATCTTTAAGGATGTGCCCCTGTTTGCACTTTTTGTAGGATTCTTATTTGATTTCCATATCCTTAAAGAGCTCCTGATTCAGGTATATGGCTCTTTGACTATGCATTCTATCTTTCCTTAGCATCAGAAGTTTTTCTTGTTCCTTTAATATAGTCACTTGAAGTAACTGCCAATTCTCCTGCATGCCTTTATCCTTTAGATTATCTTCCCAGGAGACCCTACCTACTAATGCTCTGAGTGTATTGAAGTCTCCTCTTTAAAATCAATTTTCCTCATTCTGCTGCTCTCCTCCTTAGACTAGTGAACTCTATCATTTTGTGATCACTTTTACTGAATTTACACTCTAGCTTAAATTTTTCAATCAATTCCTCTATTAGTCTAAAATAGTAACTTGTCTCACCTTCTGAAATAAGATACAGTGAGCATTCTATAATACTCACTATATGTCATAAATGTCATAAATGTTAATAATTTTGATTGTAGTGGTGTATAAGAAACTCTGCTGCAGACACACCATAACTATCAGTCTAATGAAGTCTAGAGAGACTTTTTTCCCCTTAGATATAGAGAAGGTTAAAGCCAACTTTAGGCATTTTCTGTTCAGTTGGAGTAAACTATTTATATGTATTTGGTTTTGCTCATGCATAAGATGATATGGCTGGAAACCTGGGTTTCTAGTTCACAGGAATATTCATAATTTTCCTCCAACTATGAGTTGGATCCAAATTCATTAGTTTAAAAAGGGACTGATTCCAACAACTACTTTCCCCATTTATTTTCAGTATTTATGTTCCAGCAATCATGTTGCATTTGTACGTATACCATTTTCTATCCCAGAACCTATTTGGAAGATCATAGCTCTGTCCTTCATAAGCTATGAAATGTCTATTGTATTACATTTTTTGTACTGTAGGTGTTCCTAAGTCAGAGTTCCATGTAGCTTTGTGTTCTCCTTCCTGCAGGTTTGTGACTCTTTTCCAGCCTGTAGGTCTTTATTATTCTACTGCCATAAATTCTCAAGAGAGTTATTTTTGATCTGACATCCATTAATTCCTTTTCCAGTGATGCTTTTGACAACTTTGCAAAAATAGTCTTTCACTTTGTACCTTCAAAATACACTTTGCACACAATTAACCAGAGGCTCAAAATGTCTTTCAGCACACAGTACATATAATGCTATGCACAAGATATATCTTGTGTATACAATTAGCAGTTGGTAAGTATGAATTCTAAAATGCAGCACTTTTCCTTATGTGCTTAGCTTTTATTTCCTTTTAAAATGTCATTGTCTACTACTCATATAGGCTAGGAACAGACACTCAAAAAGCCTGAGCCCCAATTGATTCAATCTTTGCAGGTTAGTCTAACCTGGCTAGGCTAAACCAGTTTGTAACTGTAAAGACTTCCCCTCTGGACTAAAAAAATGCAGGCACATGCCTGCAGTGGCTCAGGCTAGAAGCTGGGGGGCACTAGAAGCCAGGGGAGCAGCCCTCCCTTCCCTTCTACAATGCTGAGCTGAGGGGGACATGGCTGGGCCCTGGCAGGATGCTCTGATTATGGAGGGGTTTCCCCCCGCCACCCTTCTGACCAGTCCAGTAGGAAATGGATAACACAGTGTTTATCACCCCTAACAGTCTCAGAAATTACCAGCTACCTGTTGATTCTGCCTTTGTCCCATTTGCCACAGCTCGGACCATAGCCAGCATATGTTCTGCTAGCTGATGCTGAGAGTGTCTGTGTAAAACAGACAGGACAAAGCCAGAGGGGACAGGGGAATCCCTGCTTAGCGGGGAGTAGGGAGAGGAGTGGGGAGAGCAGGGGGAAGCCAGAGAGATACCTGCAGTCCCTGCTGGAGCTGCAGCCAGGGAGCAGAGGGAATGGGCCAACCCTGCTGTAGAGCAGAGCCCCATCCAGCCCAGAGAGCATGCTGGGATGCTGGGGGAGTCTGATTTTAATTTAAACCAGCAAGAGGTCTGGGATAGATGTTGTAGAAACTGGTTTGACCCAAATCAGTTAAGTCTGATACTACATTCAACCAGGTTTATCTCAAACTGGTTTCAGCCATTTTCAAACTAGCTTATGTGCACTGAACATCTCTTCTGTTACAAGTTTGAACTGGTTTCTGATCACTTACACTGGTTTATGTATAATATCTATCCCTAGCTATAGTGGGATACTATATATATTTTTGTCTACTCATACTTTATTTATATTTAACTTAAATTAAACTTGCTATTAAATTGACATTAAATTCCATTAAGTGAAACCTTCTCTTTAAAATAGGACTAAAAAAAATAAAAGAAGCCTGTGGGTTGTTAAGAAAATATCAAGACTTGATTCAGTAAAATCTTTGGGTTCTCAGACTTTTATGCCAGACCTTGTTACAGCTTGACACTTTTTTAAATCAGCTGTAACCTTTTCTAATACAGTTCTGCATAATAATGAAAGTGAACATTCACAAGGATATACAGCTTATCCAGACATTTTTAGTTCTGGTACAAGAGAAAACAGCCAAATACTTAAAGAACCAACTTTAATTGATTCATTCTTATTGAATTGTTGTACAGTAACGAAGCTGTATGATTCTGGATATTTTTCTTTGTACAAAGGCTGGAGTGCTTTTTAAAATTAATTCTTATTGTTTCATAAATGTAAGGCTATGCAGTTTTCATTTACAATACTGCTTCTGAGGAAAGAAAACAAATAGCAGAATGCAAGCATTGATTCTTTTTGAAAGAAATAATATTTCTGGCTGTTATACCTTCTTTATAGCTTTTCAAGTCCTGAAGTTCCTAAACAAAAATGACCTGCATTGCAATTATGCAATGTTATAAATCTGGAGACATACTCGGATTGTAAACGACAACATGTTCTGGTTTGGGTAGACTATTGCTGCTGCTTCTCCAATTCTGGGAAATCTGTTTTACCAAAGTGAAATAGATATTAGTAATGAAGAGAGGAATCTCTTATTAATAAAAGTATTAAATAAAAGGAAGTGCCTTGACAATTACCATCAATACATCAGATGTCATCCAGAAAGTGAAGATCTACAGCAAATCAGATCACAAACCTACTCAAGACTATTAGAGCACTTGTACATATGATGTCATTACCATGTACATGTGATGAAAATGTCACTTTGCATGGCTTAATGATGTTACATTGTACACAGGCAAGAGTTTTTGGGGTTTAAAATGAGTTTGCATTGTTGCAGACTAAACTACATCCCAATGCAGTTTAGTTTGCAATGATGTAAACTGCAATGATGCAGGTGTCAGCTCCCCCTCCCCGCCACCCAGCCCCCAGGCTATGGAGAGGTGGGCAGGCTCCACTGCCGGGGGGTGGGGGGAATAAAAGGATTACACCCCTCACTGCTTCTGCCTTTGGCAGGATCCTGCGGCCAGCAGGATGGCTTGCCCCTTGGACAGTGCAGGAAGGCAGCAGGAGGGTGGCTGTGTTTGCTGGTGGCTGGAGAAGGTAGCAGGGATGGTGCACAGGGTGCTGGAAGCCCAGGTGGGTTTAGGGAAGTGTTGGACATTGCCTGTATACAATGTGACACCATTAAGCCACACGAAGTGACATTTTCATCATGTTGTACATGGTAATGACATCACGTGTACCTGGCCAGCTAGCAGTATACCTGGGCAGCCCCACGCCCCGTGCACCATCCCCACTGACTTCTCCAGCCACCAGAAAACATAACCACACTCCTGCTGCCTTTCCGCACTGTCCCAGGGACAAGTTATCCCATTCCCATATGGCCCTAGGTATCCTGTCAGCCACAGGAGCCTGGTGAAAGCAGAAGCGGTGAGGGGCCCAATCCTTTTTTTTTGTTTGTTTTTTCGGCTAAGCCTGATCATCTCTCCCCCTTGTCCTTCCCTCTGAAGCAGCAGTGCCCCCTGGGGCCACCTGGAGGGCTTCCAGTTAGCAGGCTCGGGGATCACCTGGCCCTCTATCAGCCCACCCAGGTGGCCCCAGGGGGTGTCACCACTGGGGAGGGAAGGAGCCTCCTGCAGCTCAGGAGCTGCTCAGCCCATCAGCAGCTCACAGGCAGGCTCTGGCTCTGATAAAAAAAAAAAAAAAAATTAAAAAAAAAAAAGAATTGGGCCTCTCACTGTAATGTGGCAGAAAAATTGAAATGGTTTAAACCTTAGAGTTTTAGTCTATGCCCTGACATAGGGGGCATAGAATAAAATCCTGAGATCTAAACCCCTGTCATGTGTAGAAGAGCCCTTAGGAAGGGGGCAAAAAAAAATAATTGTCAATCTGGGTATTTCTATGGCATCCATCACCAATTCACATTATTTTGCAGGACCCTTCTGGGTTTATCAGCTTCACTGCCCTAATATCATTGGCAATTGGATCATATACAGTGTTCAATGAATTTATTGAGCTTTGTTTTAAAACCAGTTCTGGTTTCTTCTCCCATTCTCCACCCTTCCCACTCCCTGTTTTCCTAATGAAAGACTGGTTCAGAATCTCATTCCTCTGATGGTTAGAATATCTTCTAATTTCTAGTCTATTTATGCTCAGGTTGTATTCATTTATTCTTGTAGCAACCTTGTTTGCCTAGTTAAATAATTTTTGTCACTCCGTCACATTCATGTTCCTCTCACAGCTTCTATTTTGCTTGGCTAAACAAACCATGCTCTTGCAGTGCCCTCTTGTTAAATAAAATATTCACTGCCCTGATCATTGTATTAGCATTTCTCTATACCTTTTCCAGTTTGCATTAATCTTTCTTGAAAATGAATGTTGAGAATTATACACAGCATTTCAGGTCAGATCTCACTAGTTTCATGTATAAATAACATTAATGCTTCCCTTTCTCTGTAATGGAAATCTCATTTGAAATATCTTAGGATTGCATTTTCATTTTTTCCAAGGATGGATTATATTGGGGACTTCTAGTCATCTTGTGATGAGTAGAGAGAAAGCACCTGGTGCCTTTGTCATTGCCAACTGATCAGCTCCCAGTTTGTATAATTAGTCCCCAGTGGATTTTATATTATAAAATCAAATCCTATTTCTATTACCCTGCACTACAAGGTCATCCAGTTCTTTTGTGATATCCCAGTCCTTCCCTGTATTGGCAGTGCCTATAAGCATTGTGCCATTAGCACAGTCACTTACTGGACATATCAAACAAGAACAGGCTTAAAGACCAATAACCAGACAAACATTATTAGTTTCAGACCAGTAATTTGCCATTTAGCATGAACTGTTGTCTCCTCTTTAGATAGTAGTCTAGTTGGGGTTTTTTTCCTCCCCACCTCACAATATTTTACTAATACTTGTCTTCTCTGGTTTAAAATACTAAATTTTGCTGTGTGATTTGGCACCACATACTCAACTACAAGTTGAGAAAATAAGATCTAAAGCATTTCACTTGTCTAAAAGATTATGAAAAAAAAAAGATATAAGGTTAATCTTTTACCACTGGCAAACCCATGTTACATTTTATTCCATTTTCATTCATGTTCATGTCCTTAGTGAATTTTTCCTTCACCACTTATTCTGAAGTTTTCCATACTATTTAAATAAAATTAGAGTTTCACATTTGCCTCGCTTTAATATAACAGGTATTCTCCATTCATGTGGAGAAATTCTTGCCACCAGATTCTCAGCTGCTTGTGCCACTTCCTTCATTACTTCCTTGGCATATCTCTACATTTTTTTATTTAACTTTTAACATACAAAATCCCAGTGTTGATTAGATCATTCATTAGGGAAGAGAATATTCTATGCACACACAACTATAATGGAATACAACTGTTTTTTGGATGGCCCAGGTATCATTCTCTACAGACCTGAATGTTTTCCCACTAGAGCTCCCTAATGAAGAGATTCTATTGCAACAAATATTAATGGCTATTTTTTGTGTTAACTCCAGCATAACTCCAGTTGCTTATTGATAGAAGCACTCAGCCAACAGCCAACTGAATGCAGATGAGCGTGGATAGAGGCCAAGTTCATTTTCTACTGGGAGAATTGCCATTCTGCTCTACCAGTAGAACTGAACTGCATGCGGCCAGAGTCAACCTTATAAATAAACCCGGTGTATTGTTCAACCCAGAAAAGAGAATTGCTCCTTTTTTACACATACATACATACATACATACATATGTTGTTGCTTATGTATTCAGGATTGCCAACTATAAATTCGCAAAAACATGAAGCATGTTCCCAAAGATCATGAAAAAACAGTAATGCCCCACTTTCCTCTCCCCCCTCCAAAAAAAAAAAAAAAAAAAAAAATCCAACAGCAAATGCCCCTTGCTTATTATTTTCCTCCTGGACTTTGAAATTTTAAAGTTTCCAGTTTCAAACTTACCCTCTAGACATGAGGACGATGGATTTAACTTCTAACTTTCCTAACTTCATTTATCAAAATCAGGAACATTTTTATGTAAACCCCTGACTTCAGAAGCTGAACACAAAACAGTACAAAATTTGCAACAACAGAATCAGCAAGTTTGGCTAGGTTTGCTTTCTGTCATGAATGTAATAGCTATTATTAGCAGCTGTTTAATAGCTGCATGGAAATAATGCACCAGTGACTTCTGCTCAATTTGTGGCATTTAGTTGTGCCAGCACTCCTGGAGCAAGCCTGAACCCCAAGGAGGATGTTGGGTTTTTTTTTAATTTAATCTTGGACCAGTTTGTGAACTGGCTTCTGAGTTCTTTCTAAGTATTCAAATCATCTTGCCAAGTGCATATAAATTAGGAAGTTATATAATATTCCAGCACAGCTATAGTTTCAATGAAACAAGTGCTTGAATCACCCTTTTTTCAACTTTTTAATGTAGAGATTTTATTATAAATAGTTATCGATTTATTATTGATCATATTACAGTGATTCAATGCTTTGCACAGGCAACAAAACAGAGTCCTAGACTGTCATACCACTGCACTAGCTCAACCTCCTTCCAGTGATCTTACGTACCTTTTGCGTGATATCTCAGAGGAATTCATCCACAGTCACTATTTTCATTTTGGTCATTAAGGGCATGGACAAGAATAATTTTTATACTGCTTTAAACAAATTTTCAGATCCCTAGTTTTAACTCATCCAAACATAGAGCCACTCTTCAGCAAAGGCCATTTTGGATACCTGAGTCCTTCAGAGTATCCAAAGAGGCCTCTTTGGATACTTAAAGTGCTCCAGAGTATAAGGTCATGCCCACCTTCACACCCTCTATACCCGCTCTGGTAAGTGGTTAGAGCTATGTCATAAGAGTCAAGACAAAACTCTGCAGTACCTCAGGGATCCTTTGAGAGAGTGGGGAATTCTAAAGTGGCCAAGTCATTTAAAGAGTAATTTCTTCTACCCAAGCTGTAAAAATATGCCATAATGAGCCAGAAAACTGGGTTTAAGGCATTCAGATTGGAACATTTTCATGCTATTTGCTGAGGATTCATTTCCCTGAACTAAATTGTACATTTTTTCTCCTTGGATTTTGCAATCCTGTAAAAGTCAGGTAGCAAATAAAGTTCTAACTTTGTTAATATTAGAAATTTTATGCAAATAAAATTAAGACATGATTTGGCAATTTTCTGAATTACTGAATTGCTGAATCCATCTACCTTGAGTCACTCATCATTAGCCATTAGGCCACTTTAAAACATTGTGGTGGACTCCAGTAAGTATTTTGACTTTTTGTTTCTTAAATTTAACTTATTAGCAAATATTTTATACAAACATATTTTATTTAATGTATTTGAATGCTCTCTCTCATCAAAATACACATCTCATCCTATCAGTCTTGACAGACTAAAATACATAAGTATAAAATCACCAAGGAACAGCAAATGCCTTGTCAAAAAGATTTCTGTTATTTCAAATATTTTTATCTAGGTAACTTGGCAGATTAAGGTTTTCATGCTGAAATTGCTACAGGAGACAGTTCAAATGCCACAATAAAAATAAATGCATACATACATAAATAAACTGAATATATTATTACATTCTTCTAATTAATTACTTTCCAAGTTAAAACCCTTTTGGGAGCATGGCAGCTAAGAGATTTTCCACTTACTAAACCCAAAGAAAAATAATGTTAAATTAAAATGACACATTTTTGATGAAAACATCCCTCTTATGGTGCCTTTTACCTATTTCTCCTAATTACTATTTTAGGGCTCTGGGTGGCTGTTCTCACCACTCTGGAGCCTTTTCTTATTCCCTTCTCTGTTCCTCAATTCTTCATTCCCAGTCTTTTTTCAGGAAAAAAATGACTTGTCCAAGCTAGTTTGTAGGCTGAGTTGCTGCTCACATGCTTATACAAATTCTTTAGCAGCTGTGCTTTACTGGACTTGGCTGGCTTTCTTCTCCTTGGCTAGATTAGACAGTTTCATAGATGCCTAGATATGAAGGCAGAAGGACTATTATGATCCTCTTTGTGAAACACAGACTGTTAAGCTTTCCAGAATAAATGCCTTTTGCTATATCCAATAGCTATGATGGAACCAGAGATATGTTTTAGAAAAGCATAACTAATGTTTCTAGTGATAGAGGATTCCTCCTAAACCTTGGTAGATTGTTCCAATGGATAAATATTTGTCCACCTTCAACTTTTCAGCTGTTGAATCTTTTTTTTTATAAGATCATTCAGTCTAGTAGTCAAATTTAATGTTTAATAACAGATTGAACTCCTTGAGCCATGCATTAAGAGACAAGGTTTCCAATTCTTTATTAATTTTTGTAGTCCTTCAGTTTTTCAGTTTGTTTGTTTTTTTACTTTGAACTGGCCACACATATTCTAGTAGCAAATACAGCAGTTCCAAATACAGAGTTAGTATAACTTCTCTACTTGTCCTTAACATTCAGCTGTTTTACATCCAAAGCTTACATTAGCCCTTGTGTGAAAGTATCTCATTGAAATCTTGTGTTCAAATGATTCCAATAACTCATTTTCAGACATGTCCTGCATTCTTTTTCCTACATGTATAATGCTACATTTGGCCACACTGAAACACATATTGCATAATTACATCCACATGGTCAAGTAAATTACTTTGTATGTTCTCTTTATTATTTACTACTACTGTGCATTTGGTGTCATCTGCAAATCTTCATAACAATTTTATCAATGACCTAGAAGAAAACATTAAAACTGTTAAATAGAATATCTAGGCAAAAACACATCTCTGGAATACTGTATCATAAACACCTACTCACTGATTATTCCCCAGTAACAAATACATTTCGCGAGCTATTATTTAGCCAGTATTTAATCTATTTAATATATGTTCTGTTCATTTTGCATCATTCTAGTTTCAGTTAATCAAAAGGTAATGAGCTACCCAATCAAATGCCTTACAGAAGTCTAATTATAACAGCACTATTACCTTTAACAACCTAAGTTGTACTCTCATCAAAGGGTGACATTAAGTTAGTTTGACAAGATCTATTTTCCATAAGCTCATTTTTACAGGCATTAATTATATTTCTGTCCTACAATACTGTCACGGACTCTCAGGGAAACACGTGCTAAGGACCCCCAGTCCCAGGTAGCCCCTTTGAATATCAGCTCCTGAAGCCAGCCCAAGTGTGGCTTCTACTGCAGGTGAGCTCCTGGCTTCTTGGACTCTAAGACAGTCTTTTGGGTCCCTGAGCCTTCTTGGTTATCTACGACTCCCTTCTGGTTCATCTCCTTGGGAGAGATTTTCTCTCTTCAAAGAAGAAAGGAGTGCACCTGAAGTCCCAAACAGCAAAGCAGTCAGCTCCTCTTCAATAAAACATGTATAGGACAAAAGCAGTAGAACAGGCAGTCCTTGTGCCCCAAAGGACAAGCATTCTATGAGGCCTCAAAACCAGCCAGCCTGTTCTCTTCCCAGCAGCTTAGGCTGCTCTATTTTTCCTTTCTCTCTTTCTCCCCTTGTTTCCCTGACGTGCAACTAGTCAGGACGATGGAAGCATGCAACATTATTAATGTATCTTATAACACACAACACCCCCCAGAATAACATACACATGTTGTTTCTGGAAGGCAAACTGAAGGGGAAAAGTGCATTTCCAATTTATGGTTACATAGAGCAGGGACAGAGCCTAATCTTCAGGTGACTCATCCTCCCTTTTTTGCTGCTGAAGACTAGTCTCCGTAAGTGAATGGATGATTTTTCAGGAGACTTCAGGGCCATGAAGTGAGAGATGAAAGACCAAGTAGACAGAAACAATGCCCCAACTTGTCTAAAGCTTGATTGGTGGAAACATCAAGACCATTAAAAAGGAGTTATGATCATTAACACCTTGGGAATAAAAGAATCATAGAAAATTAGGGTTGGAAGGGACCTCAAGAGGTCAACTACTCCAATGCCCTGCTCAAAGCCGGACCATCCCCAACTAGATCATTCCAGCCAGGGGTTTGTCAAGCTGGCCCTTAAACATCCAAGGATGGAGAATCCACCACCTCTCTAGGTAACCTGTTCCAGTGCTTCACCACCCTCCTACTGAGAGTTTTTTCTAATATCCAACTTAAACCTCCCTAGATGCAACTTGAGACCATTGCTCCTTGTTCTGTCAAGAATGAAGGAGTGACGAACAATGAGCTAGTAAGTTAATTGACTCTCTCTGCTGTCTACATAGTAATGCCACTGCTGCTCCACAATGGAGCAGGAAAAAAAAAACAGTACTTTTTCTGGGCAGAAAATCAGCTTTCCCACTTAAAACCCACCCCCTAATTTTGGGAGACTGATTTTTGGGGAAAGTGTATGTATGGTATGTGGCAAATATGGTATAAGAAATACATTTACACCAGAAATGGTATAATAAAACCATAGACTGTCCCAAGTTCTTCAGCAAGAGATTCTTTTATCAGCCATTATGTTGCCCAAGATAAATGTCAGGCTGATAGGCCCTTAATTATCTGGGTCATGTCCTTTGAATAGTGACACATGTGCTTCCATTCAGCCCAAAGGCACATCCCCAGTGTCCCATGAATCATTGAAAATCAGGATTAATGTTTCACAGACCTACTCTCATAGGTATTTTAAAATTTCTAGATATAAGATAGACAGACCTGCTACTTAAAATGGAGAACTTTACAGCTGTTGTTAGCTATTAGCTAAACAGCAGCTACTGTGATATCAAAAGTACTTTGCCAGCATCATCATTGGTGTTCCTTTGTTTCTGATGTACTTACCCCAGCTCTCCATAGATGTGTTCTTTTGCTTTTTGCATTAATACTCTACAATTCCTAGTTTCTAAGACGTACAGAGGGAGTTGGGGGAAGGTAACATTAAGGGCAGTTCCTTTCATTAACAATCTAACCTGGCTGATAATTTAAACTATATTTTTTCTCTTGATTCTTGTTTTTTGGAATATCCAAACAGTTCTAAATTGTCATTGATTTTTTTTCCTCCCAGATTCATAGATTGTAAGGCCAGAAGGGACCTCTAAAGATCATTGGGTCCAGCCCCCTATACCAAGCAGGAAAGATACCTGGGGGTCAGGTGATCCCACCAAGGTTACTGTCTAGTCTCCTCTTTCAAGTGTAGGTGATTGCACCAGCTCTGGAGGGAGTTTATTCCACAGTCTGGACAACCTGACTGTGAAGCAATTTTTCCTAATGTTGAGCCTGAATCAATCTTCCAGAAGTTCGTGGCCATTACTCCTGGTTTTCCCCTCAGGTGCCCTGGTGAACAATTGCTCACCAAACCCTTAATGCACTCCCCTACTGTAGCAGTAAGCTGCTACCAGGTCCCCTCTCAGCCTTCTTTTCCTCAGGGTGAAGACTCCCAGACCCCTCAACCTTTCCTTGTATGGCTTGCCTTTTTAAGACTCTGATCATACGGGTGGCCCTTCTTTAGACTCTCTGAAGCTTGTCCACATCCTTGTTAAAGTGTGGTGCCCAGAACAGGACACAGTATTCCAGCTGCATGCCAGAGTACTATTTGCCCTACTGGCTACAGCATTGCACTGCTGGCTCATATTCATACTGTGGTCTATTATTACCCCCAGGTCTCTTTCATTCATGGTGCTAGTCAGCTTTGTGCTGCCAAGTCTGTAAGTGTGTTGGGGGTTGCTCATTCTGAGGTGGAGCACTTTACATTTCTCAGTGTTGAAATTCATCAGGTTCTGATCCACCCAACTTGCTAGCCTGTCTAAGTCCACCTGTATCTGTAGCTTATCCTCAAGCATGACCAAACTTCCTCATAACTTGGTGTCATCCGTGAACTTGGTCAGTGAGCTCTTCACCCCCACATCCAAATCATTAATAAAGATATTGAAAAGTATTAGACCAAGCACCAACCCCTGTGGGATACTGCTGCCCACTTCTCACCAGGATGACAGATCCATTCACTATGACTCTCTGGGTCCTATCCTGCAGCCATTTTCTCACCCACCTGTCTCAGAGTTAAGCCCACCATCCTACAATTTTATTGTGAGGACATCATGGGATACTAGATAAAAGGCCTTTTGGAATTCTAGGTAACAATATCAACATGCTCTCTCATGGCCGGGTGGCAAGTTACCTGGGCATAGAAGGAGATGAAGTTGGTAAGGCAAGACCTGCCTGTGATGAAGCCATGCTGGCTGTCATTCAGAATCTTACCTTCTGCAAGCTAATTGCAGATAGACTCTTTGATGAACTTTTCCAGGATTTTCCCTAGGATGGAAGTTAGGCTGACTGGCCTATAGTTATCTGGATCCTCCCTCCTGCCCTTCTTGTGGATGGGCACAACATTGTCAACCTTCCAGTCCTCAGGGGCTTCTCCAGAGTGCCACAAGTTATGGAAGAGTTTTGCCAGGTGTGCCACAATGACTCCAGCCAGCTCCTTCAGCACTCTTGGATGAAGATCATCCAGTCCTGCTGACTTGTATACAACTAATTTTATTAATTGGTCATACATCAATTCTATGGCAATAGTAGAAAGGTGATTATTCCTACTATGTTGATACTCTACTCTATGTCGTATGGTTTTCCCTTTGGCCTGGTTAAAGACCGAGGCAAAGTAATCATTCAGGAGTTCAGCTTTCTTCTGGGTTCTGGTAACCAGCTCTCCTGAGTTGTTAAGCAATGTCCCCACACTTTTGTTTGTTTTCCTCCTGTTCCCTATGTACTTAAAGAAGGACTTCTTGTTGTCCTTGATTTCCGTTGCTAATCTAAGTTTGGTTACCATTTTAGCCTTTCTTATCTGTTCCCTGTAATGTGGGCTGTTGTGAAATAGTCCTTTTTTGGGCCTGCCTCAGGTTTCCATTGTTTATAAGCCTCTTTCTTCTTTCTTAAGAGGACCGTGATTTCCCTGTTTAGCCAAGAGGGATTCCCAGCCCTTCTGTTACCTTTTCTCTGCATGGGAATGGACTTCCTTTGTGCTTCAAGGATCATGTACTCAAGGAACAACCACTCTTCATGCACACCTTTTGCCTTTGGTCCCTGGTCCCACAGCATTTTCCCTACTAGTGATGTAAGCTTGTTGAAATTTGCATTTTTGAAGTCCAAAACTTCAATCCTGTAATCCAACTTGTCTGCTTTATGTCAGACAGTGAACATGATGGTTTCATGGTTGCTATCACCCAGACTTCCCTCTATATTTAAGTTGGTCACTAAGTCATCTCCTTTGGCCAGGACCAAGTCTAGCAGATGATTTGGTTCATAATTGTTTTCAGCTTTAGGAAAATGAAACACTTTTAAAACATACACACACATTTTATATACATATATTACTGATGGGACTTAATTTAGCTAGCACATAACAAATATAATCAAGGCATAATCAACTTACATATTCTTTGCAAGCTAGGAGATTGTATGATTTTTTGGAGATTTTAAAAACATTTTAAAACTGGCAGCATGCAAGCTCTAACATATGTCATTTAAAGTTCCCAAATGTTAACATGATAGGTCTCTTCACATTATAGGTGGCATGACTAGTCCTTCAGCAGTAGCCCTGATTATGCCCTGGCAGGGGAGGAGATGTGGCCCAACCCCATTTCACCTGCATGTGAGGGAGAAAAAAGGGGCATGACCAGCATGCCCAGGCCTGATCTGGCCCCACATGCTTGGGAATTTGGCAGTGGGGGAGGCCTGGCAGTATTACTTGCCACTGCTTCTCTGCCACCAAATTTTCCAACCCACAGGGAGCCCCACATATTGGAAGCTATGGCTCTGCTTGCCACATTTGGCCCATAAGACAGAGGTTGAGGACCCCCGATTTAGAACACTGATCCACAACCATTGAGAATCATTTACTTCTGAGCTGTCAGCAACTCGGAGATTGGTAATGCCTTCCTTGATGGTGTATTCATTCTTGTTTTGCCCACTCATTCTTCCTAAAATAAGTTACCACCATTGATTTTAACATTCCAGCCATGCAGATCTTCTCACTGTGCTTCAGTAATACCACTTGTTATAACCCAGGCTCCTAGCTTTAGTGTATAAGCAATTAAAGAACGTCTTTTCTTTATACTATTTTATAATTTTGTTCTCAACAGCCTGATTTTTTTTCTAAACGAGTTCCCTATTTAACACTACTCTTTCTCTTGTTAGATTAATATCCTCCAGACTTGACTAATCAGATAATTTCCTAGGATTTCATTTCCCATTGCTGCAATGGCCCTCAAACTATGCAAGCTTATCTCTCGTAGTGGCTAGCCCACTGTTCTATAAAACTTAAACCCTTTACTTTGCCCTTTGTTCACTCCAACAATCATCTGCCTTTTGCTTTCCTTCACTAACAGGACAGGAGGCATCCCCCAGAAGTGAACATTCCATTCACAAATTCTCTGAAATCATCTACCATCTGTAAGACATCATTTGAAATAGTGTACTTAGTGCAGATTAACACCATGGACTTTAGAAACCCATCTAAACCTGTGGTCATCACATCTCTATTTTGATTGCATGTTGTTGCCTGTCCCTTTTGCAGAATGCTCTTTCAGTTACTTTTGGTACTGAATCCATGACAAGAATATCTTACCTTTGTGTTCTTTGGATGGTTGAAGACCACTTCATGGGTACACTTGATAACCTTGTTGTCAGTCTCAGCCACCATACAACTCTCCATTCCATTTGACCAGATAAACCTTTCAGGCTAAAAACATAAACAGTATGAAGTAGGGCTGTGCAAAGCTTCAGACCGTGCTTCAGATCTGGAGAAGCTTCAGATGCTTTGGTGTCTGAAGCAGCATGTCTGGATCAAAGTGCTGGCTTTGTTAGGCTTTCTGAAGCAGTTTAGAGCTTCCAAACTGCTTTGGAAAAGCTTGGGAGCCACTTTGGAGATCTGGCCATGGGGTATAATGGGGAATCAATGAAATATCTATAACTTTATTGTTTTTTGTCTGATTTAGATGAAATTTACAGAAGTGGTAGCGTCTGCTAAGAACATGAAACCTGCTAAGTTTCACAAAGATCAGTGCAGGGGTTTGGGGGGTAACTACACCCCTACTTCTTGAAAGCAAAACTCATGTCATGTGTACGTGTTACATCACAGGGGGCTGAAAACTGCAGGGGTGGTGGCCCCTGGTAATGCCACAAAGCCTACCAAGTTTCAAGAAGATTGGTGCAGGGGCTTTTGGGGAACTGCACCTCAAGTTGCTGACAGGCAAAACTCATGACACGAGTGACACTGTGTGTGTTAAGGTGCAGCAGGGTGAAAGCTGGAGGGATGTTAGCCTCTGCTGAGGCCATGAAGCCTGCCAAGTTTCAAGGAGATAGGTGGAGGAGTTTGGGGGAAGCTGCACCTCAAGCTGCTGACAGGCAAAACTGATGACATGGGCACTTGTGCAGCTGCATCTGTCTTGGGGGTGGGGGGGAAAACTACTGCAGATCTGGCTGCTAAGCTACTGTGTTACCAGTTACTAATCAGTCATGATTCACTCGGGGACCAGCTCAATACACAGTTGCTAGCTAATGTAACCAGTTAATTAGCAACAATTGACACCTACAAAACCACAGACTAAGGAGAGGAAAGAATCAGTACAGACAATCAACTGCCCCAAGACTGAGACAGTCAGCTGCACAAGCACTCATGTCATGAGTTTTGCCTGTCAGCAGCCAGAGGTGGAGGGCCCCAGAACCCCCCTGCACCAATCTCCTCGACAGCTGGCAGTCTTAATGGCTGCAGCAGGGGCTACCATCCCTGCAGCTTTCACCCTGATGCGCCTTAACACACACAGTGCCACCCATGTCACGAGTTTTGCTTGTCCGCAGCTTTAGGTGCAGTTCCCCCCCAAACCCCTGCACCGATCTTCTTGAAACTTGGCAGGCTTTGTGGCCGCCCTAGGAGCTACCACCCCTGTAGTTTTCACCCCACTCTGGTGTAACAAATACACATGACATGAGCTTTGCTTTCAAGAATTTGGGGTAGTTACCCCCAAACCCTTGCATTGATCTTCTTGAAACTTGGCAGGCTTCATTCTCTCATAAGAGGCTACCATTTTTGCAAGATTCATCCAAATCAGACAAAAAAACAACAAAGTGATAGATATTTCATTGATTCCCCATTATACCCTATGGCTGGATCTCCAAGGCGGCTCCGAGGCTTCAGAGCCACTTCGGCCGGATCAAAGCAGGAACTTGGTCCGGAGCTGTGGATCAGATTGCTGGCATCTGAAGTGGCTGGATCCAAAGCCAGATCGAATAGCTGCTTACTCACACAGGCCTAGTATGCAGTACTTCTAAGTGATACAGAATGACTTTCAGTAAGCCATTTGCATGTTTTCTTTTGGATTAGGGATATGTGAACTAGCTGGCCACATCAACACAGGGCTCTGGCTGCACTTTGAGAACACAACCATTAGTTAGAGTTCCTGTGTTACTTTCACCCACAACACAAGAAAGAACAACAGTTGCATGTTGCAGTCACTCCAAATCTCTCAGCTTGGTCATGAGGCATCTCTTTCCTAAGACAGAGGACTTGCTGGTTTTCCACTCAACAATTTAGTCAACACCAACCCAGTTCTTGAAAGGTTTACTAAAAATAGATAGTTAAATTTGCCTCAACTCTATTGGAAGCTGTGGTCAGGACATCATTTTAAGTGACAGTTGACAAGATGGAGGTCCATTTACCTTGGCAGAGAGAGACCATTTACTTTGGAGAGTATTTACCTTGGAGGCAGGGGGAGGGGTTATTGTTCTTCAGTCAAAGCATTGTATAAGAGGTACTGTTGCAAGAGACCAAGAACTGTTGAGCAATCTCAGGGACACCAAGCTGTGTTTATAATGGCTTTAGCTATTTCTAGCTTTGAGTGTCACTACAACCCCAAGCTGCTACTCCCCATCTCAGAATACAAACTCGAAATCTAACTATGACAGTACCTAGTCCCAACTTTGAGTTTCTACTCTGGCACATAATTGAGTCTGGAGTGTATGGAGTACAGTCTTCTGTACTGTTTCTGACAAACCAGTGACAGTAAAATAGTTGAACTGGTTATCAAATAAAAGGCAGGAATGTGGTAACATCAAATCTTACTGAGCAGTGGGCTCAGAGAGTAGTAATCAATGGCTCAATGTCTAGTTGGCATCTGGTATATGTGGAGTGCCCCAAGGGTCAGTCCTGGGGCTGGTTTTGTTCAATACCTTCATCAACAACCTGGAAGATGGCATATAGTGCACCCTCAACAAGTTTGCAGATGACACCAAGCTGGCAGGAGTAGTAAATATGTTGGAGAGTAGGGCTAAAATTCAGAGTGACCTAGTCAAATTGGAGGATTGGGCCAAAGAAATTTCATGAGGTTCAAGAAGGACAAGTGAAAAGTCCTGCACTTAGGACAGAACAATCCCATGCACAGATACAGGCTGGGGGCTGACAGCCTGGGCAGCAGCTCTACAGAAAAGGACCTGGGTGTTACAGTGGACAATTAGATGAATGTAAGCCAGCAGTGTGCCATTATTGCTAAGAAGACTAACAGAATACTGGGCTGCATTGGTAGGTTTGTTGGCAGTAGGTCAACGGAAGTGATTATTCCTTTCTATTAAGCACTGGTGTGGCCACATCTGGAGTACTATGTTCAGTTTTGGGCCCCCTACTACAGAAAAGAAGTGGAAAAATTGGAGAGCGCCCAGCTGAGGGCAACAAAAATGGTGAGGGGGTTGAGGCACATGACTTATGAGGAGAGGCTGAGGGAACTGAGTTTATTTAATCTAGAGAAGACTGAGGGGGGGATTTAATAGCAGCCTTCAACTACCTGGACTGGGGTTCAAAAAGAGGATGGAGCTATATTATTCTTAATGGTGGCAGATGACAGAAAAAGGAGCAGTCTCAAGTTGCAACAAGGGAAGTTTAGGTTAGAAATCAGGAAGAATTTTCTCACTAGGAGGGTGTTAAAGCACTGGAACAGGTTACCCAGATTGGTGGTGGAATTTCCATCCTTGGAAGTTTTCAAGACCCAGCTAGACAAAACATTGGTTGGGATGATCTACTTGGGGATGGTCCTGCTTTGAGCAGGGGGTTGGAGTAGATGACCTCCTGAGGTCCCTTCCAACCCGAATTTTCTATTATTCTATGATGCATAAAAAAATGAAGTTCCATGTATATGATTACTAACCTACAATAAATGAAACATAAAATGCACAAAAAACTCCAGAAACATTAAAAGTGCACTGGTGGGAGGCAGGACAAAATGAATGAGATGAAGGTGGAAAAAGATCTACAGGCAAGTTAAGGGTAATAGTACAGACTACCATTCTACAGAACAAAAACAAATAGAAGCATGAAAAATGCATAGGAAGCACTTCCAAGAAAAATGATGCTGACTCTTGTTGAAAAATAAAAAGAAATATACTTTGGATCAGTGGGGGAAGACTGCACACAAATAACTGGAACTGCAGTACCACAAAACTATATTAATGCTTCTGTGGAGTTGACTTATCTCCATCCCCAATCCTGTCTCTCTAATTTGCTCTGATAGATAGAAAAGATAAGAAATCTTTGGGAAAGTTAATATATTTGCTTAAGTAAGTTTCATCTTATTATTATTATCCTCTCTCTCTCTCTCTTTGAAATCCACCTATACTTGGACCATGGCTCTGAAGCCAAAAGTAACTCTTACTTATCTGTGGCTCTTCAAAGGAAATGTTACCTGAGTTTTAGTTTTCTTACATTGGGCATTTCTTTCTACAATCATAAACAATGCAACACAGCAGGTGTTTCTTTCCTGTGGAGCCAATTATAATTTATGTTCTGTAGATGCATTTGCTGAAATTCACCTGTTGTATCTCTTTGGCTAACACTGACCTCAACCAAACTCTTCACTGTATTATCTGAACACCTTACAAACTCAAAAATCAAACAACCAATTTCTTCTCTCCTCAGATCAGTGCCTCTTTTTCTATCCTGTCAAAAGGAAGGATCTGTTTGCTTTAATTTAGAAAATCCAGATTGGGAAGAAAATAATGCAGTTTTAGATCTTTTTCCCATATCCTGTTCTAACAGTAGACTGGTATTTGCTATCTCTATCTGTATCCTTTGTGGTTAGGCTACTCAGCCCAAAAATGGGAAATCCCTAATTCTAGTCTTTGTTCCAAGGCTTTTTTATGTATTTCATATTTATATAAATGAATAAAATACAGAAAGAGAAACCTTGAACAGGGACTGGAACCAGGCACTTTTTTATGCTGGATAAATGTCCCCTAACCACAAGGGAGCATATTCATTCTTCTGTGCACTCATTCACACTTGCTCACTGTCAATAAATATTCAGTTATTTCAGACAAAATAAAACAACTCCAACAGGTAGGACTGTCAGTGCCTCTTTACCAGAGTAGGTAGCTAGTTAGGAACACTCCCTGGTTGAATTTTGTTGAATCCTCTCAGGGAGAGAAGAGTATTGAAACCACATCTCCTACATCCTGAAAAGGCTTCTCATCACTAAGTGTGACCGCTCACTAAAGGAAAAGAGTAATCTTTGCTTGATTCTTTAAAGAAAAGTTAGACTGTATTTACTTGAATCCAAGATGAGGTTCCCCCCCCCCCCCGCAAAGACATAGGATGGAACAAAAGCCTTGTCTTAGATTTGAGTACTAACCTGGGGCAGATGACTACTCAACACTGGTTTTGGCTCCAAGTTTAGGGTTGAAGCTGGAACTGAGCCTCTGCCTGTCAGCTTGTATGGTGAGAGAGGGGGCATGTAGCTGTGCCTGTCCCTCTGCCCCTCTTCCCCTTCTTTCCATGCCTGTACTGGAACCATGACTCTAGAGGGGCAGGCAGCAGGGGGGCACATGATAAGGGGTGCATGACAGGGGGCAGAGGGACATGTGGGAGGGCAAGGTGTAGTGGTGCAAGGTGTAGAAATCTGGCTCCTAGGCCCCTGACAATCCTTTCCCCATCATAGTAGTAAGGTAGACAAATTGAAGATGATCATCTATGAATTAGATTCAATAGATGAAAAATTGTAACAAATTTATAATTTTTCCATGTATAGAATGTAGTTATTGGGGGTCAATATTTTTCCACGTATAGAATGTAGTTACTGAGGGTCATCTTAAATTCAAAGTCATCTTGGATTTGCATAAGTTAGTTAACTGTCTACAAGAGAGAGCCATTGGCTCTGAGCATCAAATGGAAGGAAGCACTCCCTGGTTGTGTTGATACCTAAATTCTAAAGACTGAAAACACATGCTAGTCATCAGCTTTTTCCCTATTGGCTGTCTTAAGAGGCTCCCTTCGTAGGGTTTTCTGGATCCCATTCTGAGGTTCTACCTTTCCTTATGCATAGTATATGTAGCCTATGTACCTGATTAAGGATTGTAGATTCTACTACAAGGCCTGTGCATCTAAAAGTTGCTTAGCATTGATGTACCCAAGTCCACTTTATTATTATTATTATTATCTGATCCTAAGGGTATGGGAATAAAAACAGTTTACCATGTTCCAATGGGAGCTTAGCCTTAAATGAAAGAGGAATATTTTACTGCTGCTTAGTTTTCACTTCACATGAATCAAAAGGATGTAGTTACCATGAAAGCAACCTATATTTGGTAAAGATCCCCCCAGCCTTTTACATTAATTGCATGTCCAAAGTCCAAGTTTTTTAGAATACATTTGGTGTGGAAGGTACAGGATAAAGCCTCCTGCCCAAATTCTATCATCTAATATGTCTGAAAGTAGAAGCTCCAGGCAAAAGAACATTTTTAGATTCAAAGAACCACTTGTTCCAACTGAAATGTTTGTCAAGAAATAATGTTTCTTATACAGCATCTTTAGGCAATAATGGACAGTGCAATGGGAGATATTGTAGCATCCAAATAGAAAAACAGAAAGAAAAATTATTGCTTTAGCCAAAAGCTGGCAGATATCAGAATTCTTATAAGAATATGTCCCAAGATTAAGAAATATTGTTCATTGTGACTTCTTAATGATATCCTGCTGATAGAAATGCTGAGGTAAAATCAGAATATTTCGTTTCAAAGTGGGAGTCCATTATATAGTTTTAACATACAATTATTTTTATTATTTGTATTATTATTACATTGATGTGCCATCTGATTCTGTTGAAAATGTAAATGAAATAAAATGCTGTGTAGTCATCCATCAATATTATGTTCATAATGGAACCCAACATGACTTGCAGATAAAACACAAAGGCCAATTAACTGGAAAAAAAAAGGTGGGGGAGCCTTTTTATTAAACATCCATCTTAATAAAAACAAAAACAGGTAAAAGTAAAGTTAGCTTAAAAGATAGTGAGCATCATGGGGTAGGTTAAGAGAGACTTCTTACAGGAAAACTTTTATTAATAACACTAAACACATATTCATAAGTTAGACCATGATTGTAATGTTGGCTCTGTAAAACAACCGTTAAGATCTGAACCATGACAGCAATAACACACACCTGAGGATACATCTATTTGGCACTGATATTTGTAGCCATAATTTTCAATACATATAGTGGGTATCAAAACTGAGAGACTCAGGACACAATAGTCAGCAATGCTCAGCACACAGCAGTTCCCAACAATGTTGGTGGGACTGTGGGTCCTCAGAAAGACAATATAAGACTAAGCCTAATAACTTGTAAGAATTGGATCTATAATGCTTCAAGTTATCATCTGAAACCACAAGATGAACATGAGCCTGCAGTGCGATACTGCGGCTAGTAAAGTGACCAAAACACTGGCTTGCATCCATAGATGCTTCTCAAGCAAATCCCGGGACGTCATTCTCCCCCTGTACTCGGCCTTAGTGAGGCCGCAGCTGGAGTACTGTGTCTAGTTTTGGGCTCCACAATTCAAAAAGGATGTGGAGAAGCTTGAGAGAGTCCAGAGAAGAGCCACACGCATGATCAGAGGTCAGGGAAGCAGACCCTATGATGACAGGCTGAGAGCCCTGGGGCTCTTTAGCCTGGAAAAGCGCAGGCTCAGGGGTGATCTGATGGCCACCTACAAGTTTATCAGGGGTGACCACCAGTATCTGGGGGAACGTTTGTTCACCAGAGCGCCCCAAGGGATGACGACTAGGTCAAATGGTCATAAACTACTACAAGACCGTTTCAGGCTGGACATAAGGAAGAATTTCTTTACTGTCCAAGCCCCCAAGGTCTGGAACAGCCTGCCACCAGAGGTGGTTCAAGCGCCTACATTGAACACCTTCAAGAGCAAACTGGATGCTTATCTTGCTGGGATCCTATGACCTCAGCTGACTTCCTGCCCTTTGGGCAGGGGGCTGGACTCGATTATCTTCTGAGGTCCCTTCCAGCCCTAATGTCTATGAAATTTATGAAAATGGGGGTAGCTATTTACAAGTAGTACAGTGGATACACACTACCTCAGAACATGTCCTCTCCCCTTCTTCCCCCCTCCCCGCTCCCACACACACATACCACTCAATGTAATTACACTGGGACCAGGAACAGACAAGTGTTTTTCATCCCTAGGGAAGCTCTCCAATTAGGTAGCCACTATTGTGCCGTGATGCCAAGTGGCCTTTTTGTCTTTAGCAATCCGCAATCCAGGAAAAGATGCAGAGATGTGTAACTGTGTGTAATAGACACCAGTAGCATTTTCCCCAAGTCGTTCAGGGCACGTCCACACATTCAGGCATGTGCACTTGCAGCAGCACAAATTTCTGCCAGAGATTTGTGCCTCAGCACACATGCCTGAACATACATTTTGGTGTGCTACTGGCCCCAGCAGTATAAAAAGCTGCCCTGGAGAACAGCTCACAGCTCAGAACTACTTGCACACAGGAGCTTTTGAGGCCCAGCCAGTTGGCATCTGGGGACTCTAATCTAGAGTGGCCCCTGTACCTTCTACCCACTGCAGCAGTCTGGCAGTGGGCTGCTGCTGCTGCCTGTCTGACCTGCAGCATCCACCTGGTTGGATGTGCAGCCCAATGGCTGCAACCCTGCCAGACCCAGATGGGGACCGTACGGCCCTCTGGGCTCTGGTATGGACATTGCAGCCTCTGGGCCAGCTGTCAGGGAGCCATGGCTGCACAGCTGGCCTTCATGCGGCACTGCTGTCATGTCTTCTGGTGCCCCAACTCTGCTATCTGGGCAGCTATCACCCAAAAGATGTGCTCATTGCAGTGGCTCACTTTGAAATGTCAAAGCATGTCCTCCTGGTGCCAAATGGCCAGGAGGCCAGCCACCTCATCTGCCCTCCAGCTGGGTCCCCAGTGCTGGCCCTGGACAGGCTTCTCTGCCCGGGTCCCACCTTGCCTCACCAGCAGAGATCCTGATGTTCCCTGTTCAAAAATGGCAAATTCTCTGATTAAAAAACCCAAATTCTCTTTAAAATACCCCAAATCCATGTTCTTCCATGATTAAAGTGAAATGCCACTATATAGAGAGAGATCAGTTGGGCAATGTTTTATTGTTATATTTACAAGTTTAAAGCAAGTTGGAAGCCTACCAGTGTCTCTATCATGATAATAAAAGGAATTCTAACTATCTATACACTTTGATGTTTGCTTTTGGTTTTTTATCATAGAAAAAATCAGAGCTGCCCCTGCTTCCTTCACTCACCAGGATGCAGTGCATTGAGCAGCACTGATATGCTAGTGCTCTGCCTCTGCCCTTGCTCCTCACTCCCAACACACAGCCCCCCCAGTGATCCTCACTCCTGACCTGCAGCCACCGCCTGACCCCACTAGCACCCTCCCGGCACCCACTGCTTTGTGGCTCTGAGCAGTGCCAGCCCTTACCGTTCTGCTCCCTGCGCCTGTGCCCGGGCCCCAGCAATCCCCATGCCATTCCTGAGAAGCCCTCAACTGGGGCTCAGGGACTGGGTTGGGCAAGTCTCTTCTTTTCCAGGCTGGCCTCCCTCTGCACACACTGCTCTAGGAGGGAGGGAGGGCTCTAAGCCTGGCTTTGGTGACCTCTCCTATCTGGAGCAGTAGGAGAGGTTACCAGAGCCAGGCTAATTCATTCCTGGGAGTGAGGGAAAAATCTAACTTCCTGCTATGATTTAAGATATCTGTCAGAGATTGCCAGAACAGTAATATTTGATTCTGTTTTCTGTATGTGATATGAACTTGATATGATTTATCAGAACATATAACAGTCAAAACAATAAAAAAATAACAACTTTCCATTACAATGAACAAGCCAGCTAGGTACAAAAGACATTTCCTCTCTCCTTGCCCCATTGATTGTTCTTAATCTTTAAACCAATTCAATGCCTTTTTATTGTGTCCCTTTAAGGGAAACCATCAACTTAAAATCGCACCAAAGGCTTTTGTTGGGATTTTTTAAAACTTCCTATTGTTTCAGGTGTTGTGATAACAGTGTATTGTTTCAATTTTACTAGATTTCAAACTGGCAGTTATGTAAGCGTCATACTTTTTTTCTTTTTTCACTCAGTGCTACCTACAAATGTATGTAAGGACTCCTAGTAAATAGGGAAGTCCTAGATTTTTTCTGCTCCAATGGCAAGTGACGGTAGCTATTACTCTACTTGTACCTTCCTCCTCTATTATTAATTTTGCTTGCATGATTTGAATAAAGAAGTTTCTTTCCTTCTTTCCTTCTCATAGCCTACTGGAGACATGTCCTTCTCATCTCTGGATTTTGCCATACAGTTTCTCAAGTTGCTTAATATGCTTACAGTTTAGTTCTAGTCCACTTAAATTGTCTGATGACTCCATGAAATATCACCCCTGATGGCACTTCCTCATGATTGCTTATGGCATGAAGATCAAAGATTTACTATACCTAAGCCAGTGATACTCTGCAGCTATATGATTGTATCCCCTTCAAAGCAGCAGCACATAAAATGTATACTTATCTTTTGAATGTCTTAATCTTTGGGATGTGGCTACTTTAGAGGTGATACTGAACTAGATTAACAACTGGACAATGATATGTTTAGATTGTGTCTAAATGTATTCATAGCAGTAATGAATGAGCCAACATGAAGCTGCACTTCAAAAGTCTATGGGGAGAAGAATCTTTCAATTAAGAAAGGCTCTTAGGTTATTGATATGAAAGTTATTAGACAGTCTGTTTAACACCTATACTGTTAATCTGGAGAGTGTGTTCTTTTTGGTGATTATTTTACTAGCAATGGTAGTAATAATGAAATAATATGTAAAAGCTAATCACTGGGTTAGTATCACACCAGGTTGTGGGCCAGGTCTGGGGCCATTCAGGGATTAATGTGCTGACAAGGATCAGGAAGAGCAAACACAATCCAGTAACAAGCCGAGCCAGGAAGCTAGGAGATCAGGCAGAGAGTGAAGGCAGAGAGCAAGCCTGGTTAAGAAGCCAGGAAACAAAGGTTGGAAACAAAGATCAGAAGCAGGGAGCAAGGCAGAGAGAATAACAAAGCATTCTAGGATCAAACTGAACCCTGTTGCCCAGACACTTCTTGTTCCTGTACAGGGGGTTATATGGGGAAAAGTGGGGGGTCAACTGACTCTGGTGATAGGGTGGGTGGAGGGTTAGGCCCTGCTATAGGTTTCAGGCCATCCTGGATCAGTCTGAAAAACCAGGCTGGCATGAAAGATGTGTGCTCCTGATGGATGGGGTGGCATGACAGTGGCGGGAGCACGGCAGCAGTAAGCGGGAGTTCCCACAGATGCCGCTGGCACTGGCACCGGCAGAAGGGAGTGGTGAGCATTAACCAGGGGCCAGTGACCACCCACAGATGCCGCTGACAGCGTCAGCAGCAGCGAGTAGGGATTGCTGACTGCCTGCAGGCGCCACTGACAGTGACAGTGGTACCTTTTTGTAGGGGGGTAAAAACTGCAAAGATACTAACTCCTGCTGAGGTCACAAAGCCTGCCAAGTTTCAAGGAGATAGGTGTAGGGGTTTCTGGGAAGCTGCACCTCAAACTGCTGACAAGCAAAACTCATGTCATGTGTATGTTAAGGTGCAGTGGAGTGAAAACAGCATGCATGGTAGCCCTGATAAGGCCACGAAGCCTGCCATGTTTCAACGAGATAGGTGCAGGGGTTTCTGAGAAACTGCACCTCAAACTGTTCAGAGCAAAACTCATGACATGTGTGACTGCGTGTGTGTGTTAAGGCACAGTGGGGTGAACACTGCAAACATGCTAGCCCCTGCTGAGGCCATAAAGCCTGCCAAGCTTCAAGGAAATAGGTGCAGGGGTTTCTGGGAAACTGCATCTTAAGCTGCTGACAAGCAAAACTCGTGACATGCGTGACACTGTGTGTGTGTGTGTGTGCGCGCACGTGTGTGTTAAGACGCAACTGTTTTTCCATCCCTCCCCCAGAGCACTGAGATTGGAAGGGACCTCAGGGAAGGATCACAGTCACTGGCCAGCTACGCATGTCAATATCAGAGCAGTTCTTCTCTCCTCTTCCCCCTCCCTCTCCTTACTTTCTGTTTCCCTGCAAGCAAGCCCAGCTTCAAAACATTTCAAAATTTTTTAAACATTTCAACTGCCCTCATTTCATTTTGAGGCTGTTTCAAAGCCTTATGTTTTATTTTGATTTCACTGTTTCAAGCTCAAATCTAGTCAAAACAGCGGTGAAATGAAACACTCGGCACAATTTCGCACTGTCCTAACGCACATGGTGACCAGCTTCCATAGCCATTAAGTTACATCGTGTTCTTGCGCAAACGTTCAAGGAGAGTTATTAACTTTTGAAGAGCTGCATGCGGCTCTGGAGCCACAGATTAGCCACTCCTGAAATGGCAAAGGACTTGAACTCATCTTGATCTAGTAATAAAAAAGCAATCTAGGGGAGTTGGGTGCCTAGGTGTGTATGAGAGTTCCAGTAGCTGTCTATCTACATCTTCAGATGCCATGCTACCTTTGAAAATCTGAGTGATACTTTCAAAATCATTGTCATAAAAAATCATTGATAATTTTTTTGCTAGCTTAAAAAAAAATCTACAGGTAAGGGAAACAATCTTCTCTCATGTATGTTCTTCTTTTGCTCAATTTGTTTAAGGAACAAAACTAACATATGATATGTATAAATGACAGCTACACAAGAAGCCAAGCTGCGGGGGGGTGGGACCTATACTTTGAAGTGTTTTGTAGAAATAAATCCAGGTCAGAGACAGGTTTAAAATAATAAACAAAACATAACTAATTGGCACAACCACAAATGTATTATTGAAATTGCACCCTAGCCAGGGCTGCAATACCTATTCAGGATTATACCTTGTCAGAAGATAGGCATAGACTTTCTACCACCATTTACTATTCCAGTACCCACAAGAGGCAGGAAGTTTTAAAATGCTATTTTTGATGCAAAGTCCACCTGATGAACAAAGGATATCGTGGATCAGAGTATCATTCAGTTTAGATGCCTGGAGACTAACTGATTCTACTCCTACTCCTAGGTACTCTCTCCTGGATCTCTCTGCACAGACCATATTTTTGGGGAGTACAGCTAAGCAATATTATTTAATGAATAGTAAATTCACTTTAAAATGGGGTTTCAAAAGGACAAACTTTGTGTAAGTTCTGGTCAAAGTTGATACCTTGAGTTGGGTGGAAAAAGGATTTTAAAATGCCAGAATATTACATTTTGCCATATCTGCCATGTTTCAGAAATAAGGGATGGTTGTTTTAACATGTTTTAAACAAGAGAGTTTTGTTTAAAAATATTAGTTAAAAAACCCTGTCAACTTAAATTTGAATAAAAAGTTTTTTAAAGGGTTAAATAAGCCAAAAATAAAACTGAACATTTCATTTCAGGGTGAAGAAAAAATTATGTGAACTAAAAAATCCCCCAAAGCCCCTAATAGATTTTACTGTATTTTGTTTTGGTCCAAAGCATTTGAAATAGTTGCATCTTGGTTCAACTCAAAAGAAATCCTTCCTCTATCCTGTTCTTGGTTAGGACATTGAAGAACAAGCCTCCTTCCGATCCCCAACCCCAGTGCCTCAAAATACCCTTCCTCAGGCCAAAAAAAACCAAACAAATCCTACTTTTTCACCCCTATTTGAGAACCAGTAGCTGGAGGATAAGACAATATGAACTATATAATGACTATGATGCACTTTCTATATCTTACTGGCACATACAGTGTATTTGTTCTTCATTACTGTAGTGATTAGCACAGGATAATTTCAAGGAACCAGAGCAAGATAAAGGCTATTATTAAAACTAGATACACTCTCCCCAGACTATAGTATACAACTGAATAGCAATGCATACTTGAAGTGGTTCATAATTGTATTGATGTTCACTACTTGTACACATTTTAAACAATGTCTATTATATCTAAATTATATGGAAATAGTATTTTATTTGGTTTCTGGCTACCTTTTCAATTAACTCATTGTCTGTGCTCCATAGTGACTTTTTATTTGTTTCATTTATGTGCAAATGAAATCAGAAAAATAGAAAAGGCATATTGATTTTTTAAATATAATCTTAAATATACCTGTCACATCATATCTACATTTATTTCTTTAGTTTTAAATGCCTATTTTCAAAAAAACCCTAGTCATTAGTCAATAACGATCATATTTAGCCTCTTGTTCTACCACATGGATACAAAATATACATCTTGCATTTCAAGAGCAATTTTGAAATGAATACTGTCCTCTTATTTCATATAGTTATATCAGACACAAAAACATAACATGTATAGATATATATAGAAAGACAGAAAAAGGATCATGCAACAAGACATCACAAAGCATGAAACGTAGATTACATGGCACCTGTAAATCACATGTGTATGAGGTAACAGAACATGCAGATCATACTGTAAGATTGAGTTGTAGATTATTGTAAATAATAATCTACAATGTTCTAACCTTAAATGTCTGAAATAATGCAAAAAATGCAAACAATATCTGAAAGAAAATAACAGTAACTATATTCTGCTAGGCCACAGCTGCTCTGTTTTTTAACAGGCTGAGCAGGAATCATTAGCATAGTTTTTCAATTGAAATATTTGCCTCACTCATAAAAATGAAACCAATCTAAAGTAAAATTACCTTCATTCCATACATGAGTGCTATTCATCATTGTTAATTTAACATCATAGTGACTCTGTTTAGGGACAATTGATGTAGTGACACAGAATTTACTATGTGGTATGGGCTGAAAGCAACAAAAAGATTGGTTTCCTTCAAAAAGATTTGAAGGAAAGCACCTAAACTTCAGTTACTAATCTCTTAGTTAGAACAAAATGCTCAGTGAGGACAACAAACAGTATATACTGTGCATTAGGGCAGCCTAACATGCATTAATTTAGCACCTCACATTGGAGGTACTAAATTTAATGTGCATTAGGAAAAGCACATTGATGCATATGTAGATACACCCAGATAGTACTTCAATAGGTTGCTCTTGGCTAAAGACTGCAATGGGATATAAAGCATGAGGCACAATAGCAATGATATCTGCTTTGAAATCTTGGCAGGTTTTCTCATCATCAGCATCAAACATTACTGTGATACTGGTCATGTACAGTTCAGGTTCTACAAGGAGAATAGATAAACAATGGCAGTTCCAGGAGGAAATTAAGCTAGAACTTGGTAGAAGTTGGTCCCCGCAGTGTTTTTCCTGGGAGAAAGAATGTTTATACACTTTCTTCCAGTTTAACTCTTCCTGAGGAAAAGAAGAAGTCAGGCCACAGGGAAAGGCTCCCCCATCTGGAAAAGATGCAGGGGACAGTTGATCTAGCTCCTGTAGACTGGGAAGGAGGGGAGGAACAAATGCAAGCTGTCCCCTTCCAGCTCCTCATACACTGAGATTCACAGTATGAGAAGTGGGCAGGAGTCTTTGCCACACCAATCCTTCCGCCTGGAGCTAAGCACAGACAGTCAAAAAGCCCAAGACTGAATTGATTCAGTCTTTGCAGGTTAGTCTAAACTGCATAGATTAAATTGAAACAGAAGTGACAGAAATTTACCTTTGATTCAGGAAATGCAGCCACATGTCTGCAGTGGCTCAGGCTACAAGCTGGGGAGCACTAGACCATGGCTCTCTGGTTGTGTGTTCATTTCCTCTTCCTGCTGCCCCCAAGGTCTCTGGGATTTGCAGTCCAGAACCACAACAGTAGGACTCTGCAGGGTTGCTCATCACTTCTTATTCCTGCTTCCAGGTGCCTCTGGGATCTGTAGTCCATAGTTGCAGCCAGCAGTCAGTTTGAGTGGGTCCCCCCCCCCCCCCCCATCCTTGGCTCCAGACTCCAGCTGGGGTTTTCCTGGGAAAGGGGATCACTCCCCCTCTGATAGACTGGGCTGCATCATGAGCCAGACTTGCCCCCCCACCCCCTTGTCAGGCAGCCCTCACTGTTCCAGCTAGGCAGCAGAGGGGTGGAGCCAGCCCTGATCTCTGGAGCAGACAGCCCAGCCCAGCCCAGGGCTGGAAAGCATTCTGGGATTATACTTTAACTTGAACTAGAAAGGGGTCTGGGACAGAAGTTTCATAAACTGGTTTGACCCAAATCAGTTAAGTCTGATACTACATTCAACCAGGTTTATTGTAAACCAATTTCAGCCATTTGAATCTGGTTTATGTGGACTAAACTTCTGTTCTGTTCCAGGTTTTAACCAGTTTTTGATCACAAACCAGTTTATGTGTAACTTCTGTCCCTTGCCAGGTTGTCGAGAAAAAGCAGCAGTGCTATAAGCCCCCAGTATGCTTCCTACACTGAAATCTCTGGATTGAGAAGCAGGCTTTGCTTCACTTTTCCCCTCATATTTTGGACCAGTCTAGGAGGGTAAGAGAGTAGTAACCACTCTCTGCACTTCCCTAAATCAGATAGTCACTAGTTTCAGGAAGAGAAAGGGGCTTTGCTAGCTCCTTTTGGCTTCCCTTTGCTGCTCACACTGTCCAGCTTGATGGTAGGGGCAGCCATTTAAAAGCTAGTAGGGGCAGGAAACTGACTCAGGAAAAACTTTCCCAACCATAGTTTGTAGCCCCACTGGCTTCCCCTTGAGTTTTAAAAGCCAGTAGGGCTAGGAATTGAACTCAAAGGTTGCTTGCCCCATTGATGTTAAATCATCATCCCTGCCCCTCAGCTGGGCAGTGCAGCTGGCAAGAGTCCCTGGAATGAGAAGCAGGCAGGGGATTTTGTCCCACTGCTATATCTGCTTGGCTCCTGAGCACTGGGAACAGAGCACCAGAGTTCCTATTGTGAGAAGCAGGCAAAGGAATTTGCCCTGATGCAGGCCCTGCAGGAATGGGAGGCCTAGAGCAGTCCACATTTTCTTAGACTGGGATCACTCCAGTCTTGGAAAAATGAAAGAACTAGGGGAGAGGAAGTGGCTACAGACTCAACATCTGTACTGCTCCCTCTCCTGGAATGTTTTCTAGTGGTGAAAATTTTCCACTACTAGAAATGAAGGTTTGTACATGGCTACTAGGGCTGTGTGAAGTTTCAGTCCCTGATTCGATTTGGTGGAGATTTGGCCCAATTTGGTGGCCAAATCTCTGAATCCAAATTGAATCAGGAGACACTTTAATCTCTATGAATAGAATTGGAACCCTTCGAATCAATTCGGAGAGATTCAGAAAGATTCAGTGATTTGGATATAGACACAGCTTTAAATGTTTTTCTATATACCTCAAGGTATATAGGTGGCTCATTGAATGCTGTGATGGTGGGGCAGATGGACCATCCCACAGGAGCATGGGGGGCTCCCCAGCATGCTGGGCAGCAGACCTAGAAGTGGACCAGAAGCACTTCTGGTTCACTTCCGGGTCCACCGGGGAGCGCGCTGGGGGCCCCCCCACACCCTCGCCCCACTTAGCAGCTGGTGCCTTCTGGATCTGGAGGGACACCCGGGGTCCCCCCATGGTTGTTCGCTGAGCCAGAGGGGGTGCGGGGTGACCCCCCACATGCTCGGTGGTAGATCTGGAAGTGGACCAGAAGTACTTCTGGTCTACTTCCAGGTTCACTGCCGAGCATGCAGGGCCCCCCACTCCACGCTCCTGTGGGATGTTCCATCTGCCTCAACATTGCAGCATTCATGTAGAAAAAACATTTAAAGCTGTGTCTGTGGCCAAATTGCTGATTCTCTGAATCAGCATCAAATCTTCAGATTCGGATTTAGCCTAATAGAATTGGAGACAGTTATCCGAATTGAATCACTGTCCCCAATTTGGGCTGAATCTGAATCAAATATGGCCCATTTCGTACACCCCTAATGGCCACTATTATTTTGCCTTCCCTAACCACCCGCATATGTTCCAGCTTTTGTCGTAGTTGATTACAAAAAGCAATTAAAAATGTTCACAGCAACATATTAGAACTGGCTAAAAATGGCAAGTATTTTTTCATGGAAAAGTATTAAATTTTTCAAAATCTATCATTTATTTTTTCCAGTTTTGACAAAAAATATTTATTTAAATTTTGTGAGTTCCCCCTTTTTCCTCATTTGAAGTAAAAACCACAAACAGAAAGGGAATATATATATATATATAATTTTGAAAAAAAAAATTTTTGAAAAAAATTAGTTTGTCAAAAAAAATACTTAAAAATGCTGGCCAACTTCCCTCTTCTGCCATCATTACCCTCAGCTACCAGGAAGAGAGATTCCAGATAGTAACTATATAGGGGGAAATGAAAAATGTTTAGCAGCCTTGCCCATCTATCTGCCCCCTCAGTCTTTCCCCATTATTAGGGGATCTATTTTTCTGTTCTTTTCTTTGCTATGTACATAAAATGAGGACTACTGCACGACCTTTACCTGTGCCAGACCTTAAAAGTCAGTAATAAACTTTATTGCTCAGATAAGAAAAGGACAATGATACCAAATGCCATAAGTGAAATGAAATAGAAGTAGATTGTTTCAGACATCTTCAGACACCAGCATCAAGATGAAAATACATGGAATTTATTCAACAATAACAGTTGTGGTGAGAGGACAATTTCTTTTTCTAAGAATAAATTACCCCGAACAAGAATTGGTATGAAAGAGTTCCTTAGAGTTCAGTGGAGGTACACAGATTTATGCTAGTTAAGGACCTGAACCAATATGTCTGTGTACACACATCTGTGTGTACAGATGGACATTTAAAAGACTGGTGTCTGAAAGTATTCATTTTTTTAAAGAAAGTTATTGTCATTTCTTCTTCAACAGGCCCCAAAGCAAAGCTTAGGAATGACTTGTATTTTGCAACATAATGTAAGAATGTTAGCCTTCTCAAAGCACTGGGCCATTAGGCCATAGCAACTGATTTAAGAAGTAGGCTAGTTTACCTAGACTGGAAAAAGAACAAAATAGACATCATCAGTTGACCTCATGTTTATTATTAGCTGCATGAACAATTAATAAGTGATCATTACGGGCCAGATGCTTTGCCTGTTACACATCTGAGTTGAGACCCTTAGCTGCCTACCTACAGTGAGAACCTTACCTGCCTAAACTGACCTGTTCAAGCCCCAGGAAATCCATATTCCATCTATTTTTGTAATAGTCATTTGTCCCTTAATATTGAGTAACCCCCCCCACCCCCCAAAAAAAAAAAAATAAAATCAAGAAGGAGGAGGGTCCACTCACCTTCTGTATGAAAAGTTTTATAGAGACTTGAGCAGGTCGGAACAGAATTTCACTTAGGCACCAAATGCCATTTATACACAGAATAGGTAGATTAGAATCTGGCCCAGGATTTCTAACTAGGATTCTGTTCCATTCTGCTAATGTCCCTGAAGAACTGTTAATATGTCTATTTTTGTAACATGATTTCATCTAAGCCTTAAGACTAAATCAGAAAGGAAGAGGGGGACTGGCCTACCTTTTGTATTAACAGATTTTTCAGGAATTCAAAGTGGGTGGACTTAAACCCTTTAAAGGCTAGATCCTGTTCCATGTATTAGGCACTGAAGTGCACTTAGGTGTCTACATCTAAACCTATCTCACTCAGCTCAAGTCCTTGAAAAAACAATCATGTAATTACTTCTGTAACATACTCCCACCTTACCCTTAACATTGAGTCAAAAAAGGCAGCAAGCTAGAGGAGGGAACATCTACCTTTTGTATTATATGTTTTTCCAGAGACTCAAACAAGCATAGTTCTATTCTACCCTGAGTGCTAAATGCACTTGGGCACCTCATTAGTAGAAAAGTGTGTGGCTGTTAGAAGTGTAACATTTAGGCATGTAAGGGTGCATCTACATATGCACATTTACTGCACAGTAACTTACATTACTGTGCAGTAACTGAAAATGATTGCACAATACAGGAGTGCATATACATGTGCACTCTTGTACTGTGCAGTAACTATGGTGGTTGATGCCAGCTTGAGTGTAAATTTGCTATCTGCATGATGCCCAATTAGTTACTGCACAGTAACACACACATAGATACTGAGTGGTAACCAGGGCCCCTCCCTGCTGGGTCTGCCTAGCCACTAGGGGCCAGCTGGAGCCCAGCTCCAGGCCTCCTGGCTGGCCCCTCCCGTCACCCAGGGATGGGCTGCTTTCTGGCAGCCCTCAGCTGCAGGGTATAAGATCCTGAAGCCATTCTGTGCCCTGGGGCACACTGCACAGGAGCTTGGGGGACTGCAAGTCCTGTGTGCCCCCTGGACAGGACCCAGGCTGCTGCTCTCTTGTCCACTACCTGGAGTTCCTCCTTGCCACAGGTGAGTGTAGTAAAGAGCTGCAGCCTGCTGCTCCACCTGCCCGGACATCAGAGCTCCCCAAGGCTCCTGCTTGGCTGGATATGCCAGGAGCATAGTACCAGCTCCTGTTCCTGCACACCCCCAAGCCGTCTCCTGTTTTTGCAGCTGTGCATGTGCTGTGGCACAATTGCCTCTGCCATGCAGCTCCCAGTCCCTGGCCCTGCTGCTGAGCTTTCCTGTGCACTATACAGGGCTGGCCACACAGGGGCAGCTGCATGGGGGCCCAGAGAGCTGGCATGGGAGGTACCACCACCATGTCCTCCCCATCCTCCGAAGCGAGGTCCAGCCCCAGTTGTGTTTGTATGCCTGAGCTGAGAACCCGTGGTCGCAACTGAACCCAAGAGGAGGGGCACAACCTTGTGGCCCTCTGAGGGGATGTGGAGGTATAGATGCAGTTTTTGTGGGGTGGGCACTCGACCACCCATATTTATGAGGCCCTGTCAGGTGGGATGCATGAGAGAGACCACTCCCAGTCGATGTGAAAGTGTTGCATAAAGGTCAAGGCCTTGTGCGTACAGTGGATGGCCATGACTGACCATAACCATCAGTCCAGTTGTGCCTGCAAGACCATGTCCCTTATGTGTGAATTGATCAGAATGTTGGTGCCCTGGGACCCAAGCCACAAACCTGCAGTTTTGACCAGTAAGCACTGTCTGACAGAGCCTTGGCCCCACAATGACCCTGCTGGGTATGACACCTCCCTGGGAAAGGGTCCTCAGGTATTCAGCACCCCACCCTGCCCACCTCCCTGGCTGCTTCATCCACTAGCAGCTCAGGGAGCCCTGGCCAGTGGATGTCTTGCTAGCTCCATACCCCACTGCCCCTCCACAAGAAGCGGTCTGCCATGACATTGCTGGCCGCCATCAGCACCAACTTCTCCCTGGAGGGAGGGCCTAGTCAGGCAACCATGGGCCACAGACACCAGGTACAGCCACTCGCTGTGCTGCACTGGGGGCAGGGCGCTCTGAGTTCCTGCCCTGGGCCCTGTTCCCACTCCCTGCCCAGCCTGCCCACATTCCCCTGACCCCAGGGCTCCACCTCAGAGCACGCAGAGAGGTGGGACACAGTTCACAATTTTATTGGGCAGCATGTGTCCCCAAAGCTCGGTGAGCATGGGAAAATACAGGAAATAATTGTTTTATAGTTTCACCCGTGTGCGTCCTGAAGTGGTGTTGGGAGTTGGCAGGGGGTTAGGGGTGTGTGGGCTATGGGGCAGGTGGGCTGGAGTGTGGAGTGCAGGAGAACAGGGTTGGTTAGAGCCTCCTGCAGCTAGTGCCCTGGGCCTGGCTGGTGAGTGTGTGGCAGTCCTGGGGCCTGGGCACGGGGTGCCTGGTGGGGCCAGCAGGTCCAACATCATGGCCAGCAGGACTGCAGGGTACTGCTCATTGCTGGCAGTACCTGGGATGGGCTGCAGCTGTGGGGTGCTAGGCACTGCTGGCAGGGGCAGGGGAAGGGGCAGGAGCAGTGTGGGGATGCAGAGTGGGCAGCAAGGGAGCTACTGTTTGCTGCTGCTGTGCTAGCCATGCAGCTCCAGGGCAGGGCAGGTGCTGGACAGGAACCAGAGGGTGGGGGAGTGCTTTTAAGATGGCCACCAAGTGCTGGTAGCTGCCTCTGGCCTCAGCATGGCTGCCAAGTGCTGGCAGCCATGTGCCTGAGACTGGCACTCCCCCTGGTGACCATGAGGGGCACATGGGAGGCTGCTTTGTCCTCGGACTAAATCTAGTCCCAGATTGACTGCACATGTAGATGCTAGCCCTGTTCCTGTTTACTCCATAATAGTTGTAATGCACAGTAAATGCATGTGCAGGCAAGCCCTAATAGTAGGAACTGGCCCTTTACATTTAAAAAGAACTTGGTGTCTGCTAAGTATTTTATTATAAATAAAACTAGTGATTCAAGTCCAGGTTAATAGTAAATCACACTAGCAAAAATGAAAACAGAACAGATCAGATTTAGCATCAATGGATTTATTGAATCAATTCTGAACTCAGTTATTTTGGGGGCAACCAGGGAAGCAGTTGTTCTCTACTAAGCTCTAACAACCAATGAAGTTCCATTCACCTTAGGAGTGAAAATGAAATATTACCCAGAGTAGTGTTGATTTAAAGATATAACCCTACATGATTTGCTTGTGTCCCGAGGCTTGGCTCCCCCTGTGAGTTTATGGTATTCAGCTGGGCTTCCTGAACCTGGTCCCTTACACATAGTTCTAATGCTTCCTATATATACGAAGGGTCAACAGAAGTATTCTGTTGTCCTTTTATATATTGTTAAATATAGGATTTAAATTTCCAAAACTATAATTTTGGTTACCTTTTGATAAGCCTTAAAACTTATCAGTATTAGCACTATGTCTGTCATCAGCACTTCCAGTATTATTAGTGTGAATTGAAATTATTCACTCTAAGCATGCTTACTTAATTTAATTTCTCCTAGACTGTGAATGATTTTTTTCTTGATTAAACAAATGGCTTGTCCTATTTCACTTAACATATATTGACAGTACCAGACAGAGAGGGCCTATTTGGGCCAAAGGAGGACTTTGGGACCTCCTGCTGTGTCCAGCCAGGGGCATGGACCACGGTGGGCAAGGGCCCTAAGGCTCGCCGCACCAAGGCCCCTACTCCACCAGAACTGAGCAACAGGTACGCACCTCTTGCTGCCCCAGCAGAGCCTGCTGAGTTGCCGGCCCCCACAGGCAACATGGTCCCAACTGCAGCTACCGCCCCTGCTCTCCCCAAGACAAAACGTAAGGTGTTTGTTGTGGGAGACTCCCTCCTGAGGGGGACTGAGGAGCAAATCTGCCACCCCAACCCCTTAGCCCGGCAAGTCTGCTGCTTCCCGGGGGCCCGCATCCGGGACATTACGGAGAGGATCCCAAAGCTCCTTAAACCCACAGACCACTATCCCATGCTCCTTATTCATGTGGGCACCAATGACACTGCTCGGAGCACTCCCAGCCAGGTCATGAGGCGCTACAGGGATTTGGGAGCGGGGCTTAAGGGTCTGGGGGCACAGGTGGTGTTCTC
>NW_005842657.1:530385-539579 GCF_000455745.1 Alligator sinensis | reverse complement strand
CCTGCCTATGCAGGGGGTCAGACTCGATGATCTCAAGCAAATCCCGGGACGTCTCAAGCAAATCCCGGGACGTCTCTCAAGCAAATCCCGGGACGTCATTCTCCCCCTGTACTCGGCCTTAGTGAGGCCGCAGCTGGAGTACTGTGTCCAGTTTTGGGCTCCACAATTCAAAAAGGATGTGGAGAAGCTTGAGAGAGTCCAGAGAAGAGCCACGCGCATGATCAGAGGTCAGGGAAGCAGACCCTACGATGACAGGCTGAGAGCCCTGGGGCTCTTTAGCCTGAAAAAGCGCAGGCTTAGGGGTGATCTGATGGCCACCTACAAGTTTATCAGGGGTGACCACCAGCATCTGGGGGAACGTTTGTTCACCAGAGCGCCCCAAGGGATGACGAGGTCGAATGGTCACAAACTACTTCAAGATCGTTTCAGGCTGGACATAAGGAAGAATTTCTTTACTGTCCGAGCCCCCAAGGTCTGGAACAGCCTGCCACCGGAGGTGGTTCAAGCACCTTCATTGAACACCTTCAAGATGAAACTGGATGCTTATCTTGCTGGGATCCTATCACCCCAGCTGACTTCCTGCCCTTTGGGCGGGGGGCTGGACTCGATGATCTTCCGAGGTCCCTTCCAGCCCTGATGTCTATGAAATTTAAATAGATTCCAATTGGTGCAAAGTTTCAGTTCTATCCCAACTGTGCAGTTAGTCCAATAAAACATATCACCCAAATAAATCCTTTCCTCTCACCTGATTTTATTAGAAGTCTCATTATGTTTCATGTTTTTGTAAAGATGCAGCCCCATTAGCTTTATGAGCATCAGTTATCACTTAAAAACAAATTAATTCTTCAGTTTTTATGCTGAAGTTTCAATGTGGAGAAGAATTTGAAATTAAAAAGACTCCAACACCAAGCAAACAGTGTAAGAAAGCAAACAGTGTAAGAACAAAAAGAAAGCAAACAGTGTAAGAACAAAAAGTTTGGGTAGAGTTCCACAATTCCTTTGAATTTAAACAATTCTTGTTATGGTTTAATGCTTGGGAATGACAATATTTTATTGAAATATAACTTACAAATGTTAAAGGAATTGCCTGAGAAGGTTTATAAGTAAAGGTACAGCCTTTGGAAAAATGAAACAAGGTTGCCTAGTTTTCACTTTACAGTGTACTAGTGTGGAGGATGAGTGCTTGACATATGACGACGCAGAAGAGGAAATGAGTATAAGGGACTTTTACGTATATATGATAAATGCTGATGATTTTAAGAAGTGGTAAAGCACTATACATGAAGATCTGATAAAAGTAAATAGTTTAGTGTTTTTAATTTTCCCCATCATTTCTCCAAATCCTTAATGAGCTGTACCACCCATTTTTCTTGTATTGAAATATGCACATGCTTAACTTTTACATGGCAACATAAAAAGGTATTCGACTGAATTCACAATTCAGAAATTTAGCTAGGACTAGACGTTGCCACAGGAAAACTTTTTACCAAATACCTTTTAGTTCCCATTGGAGAATACTGATTACAGCCAGTTTAGTTCTGCCTACTGGACATTACATATGGTCATAGCATGTAGTGTTCAGTTGCAGCTTACTGGCAATTCATGTTGCTACATGTTAGATGTCACATGTTGCTAGACTGATGCTGACACTTCATCACAATCAGAGATTTCCAGCCCCCCGCCCTGAACTGAGAGTTTGAAGACCTTTTCTCAATTAAGAAAACAGGAGTTGATTATACTATCAAAGTAATTGTCCTTAGGTTTAATTAATATTCAGGTCATTTGTCAATCCAACAGCATTAGTAACCTGAAACGACAATTATTAAATGCATTAATACAAACCTGTTGTACATATAATGTGGATACAGAGAATAGTAACTATTAACTCTGAGAGGGAATAGAAAGTCACTGTCATCATTAATTTAAAAATATCTGCAGTGAAAGAAATAAAACAACAAATAGACATGCAAAGCAATATCAGTTTAAAGCTGTGCTAATTACTTGACAATAAAACAGAGCAATAGTGAAGAAAAATGCACATTTTTGAAGTTATACATCATTACTGCAGGCATCTTTCACAGTGGTACGAAGTGTTCCTCACATAATAAAATATAGTTTTATCTTCTGTAGCAAAATACGTCTGTAATAATTGCAAGAATTTTATATGTGACTATATAAATCTTACCAAGAATTAAATGACTCTTGTGGGTAGTGGTTGATCTTACCTCCACTGAAGTCAACAGGAGCTCTGCACTGCCTTCAACAGAAACAGGAATGCTCCCAAGATGTTCTTAAAGGAAAAGTTCTCTGAAAAGTAAGAGTACTATGTGTTTGGCCAACACTCAGAATAACTAATTTAATTACCAGCAGTGTAAAGCTGAACTTTAATATTAATTTTACATCAAGTACCAGCAGTATTTATCAGCAATATGTGGCAATCAGTAATAAGTGAGACTCCACTGCTTGCACATTCAAAACTCCCAATGACATCAATATGGTACAGGAATTCTAAAGAAACTAAAAAAAAGCTAAGCCTATATAAAGAATTCTATTGTTACCTTGCTATACTTCTAATGTGTGTCTATATATTATAGGTTGTGATGCTTATAGCTACTGTAAAAGGGAGGATCTGAGAACTGCGCACAGAATATCCTAACTCTGATTTCAGATAAAAATAATTGAATAGTTAAATCAAGATTCTGTCAAGAATTAGAGGATTAGAAATAATAAATTCTAGTAAGCCAAAATGATATTGTCAAACAAGACTACTGATTTTTTTTTTTTTTTAACAATATTATGGATATGGTTTGTAAAGACCATTTATGACAATGTGTTCCTGGATTATCCCAAAGCATTGACTTAAGGGACGTGAACAGTATCTCTATGGGAAGCCTAGGAACATTGCTGCACCAAAACCCAGAAATTAGGTAATGTAGCCAGGTTAGCATAGCACTGAGCACATGCCAAGAAGCAGGCCTAAAGCAAGGAGTGGTTCTGGGTGGTTCTGAGTATGTACTCAGAGCTGTGTTAAACTGCCGACAGCACTTCATTTTTGAGCTCTGGGACTTGCAAAGGGAGAAAGAGTTGGAGGAGCAAGCTTAGGGGTGTTCCCAGGAAATAACCAAACACACAAATTAGGTAGATTAAAGTGAGCTGACAGATTTCATAATGTAGTTGATAAAAGGGAGAAAGTAATGAGCTGCTGTTCTAGCGGTGTTCCCCCAGATCCAAAGTTCATGGTCCAAAGCTATTAAATATTGTTATTAATATGTCATAGCGGGGTCCTTTAGGAGGGCCGTGATCTCCTTAAGGCCCTCTCCCCGTGCCAATTCAGCCCAAGGGCACCCTCGAATCTCGCCCGCCACGTCTTTGCTGTTAAATAAGGTTGGCCTTGCGTCTCCTTGGGCATGTAAACTCCTGGACCCCTCGTGGGTCTTATCCTGCACCCATGGGTACCTTGGGGCACCCTAGCCTTATGGGCTACGTGTGGCTCCTACCACCCCAATACCATGCCCCAAGCCTCGCTGATGTACTAGACGTTGGACTGTCACCATAAGCATATGCCCCCCTCTCTCTCTCTCGGGCCTTCTCTAACGTGTCGCCCCTCTCGGGCCTCACCAGTCCTTTGAGCCCACCGCACTACTGCCCTCTCTGGTACGGGCTCACCGCGCTGCTATCCCCTTTTCGGGGGACAACCGCAGCACCTTGCCCTTCTCCTGGGGCACTGTGCCACTAACCCTTTCTGTCGGGGTCCACCGTGGCACCCTGCCCCCATCCTGGGTTTCCCTATGGTGCCGGCCTATTACCGGGTCCGCCACGCCCGTTCTGGGCTTCTTAAATATTGCCCCACTCAGGCTCCTCAATATTGCCCCTCTCGGGCTCCTCAATATCGCCCCGCCCTAGGGCTCAGTATGGCCACTCTCGGGCTTCTCAGTAATCGCCCCTCCCTGGGGCTGGGGTCTACGTACCCCGCACACAACCCGGGGTCTATATTCCCCGCCCGCAACCCACTGGTTGCCCTCCACGCTGCAAGCTGCGCCTGCACTGGCGCTGCGCCCTTGCTGGTGCTGAGGTCCCTACGAGGCCTCCTCCAACCCCTACAACCTCACCCAAGCCTCCGGTGTAATATCAAAGCAGAACATAAACTCGAGCCTCCTGGCTATAACTCGAACATAAAGCCTCCTGGCTAAACCATGGTGCCCAAACCTCTCAGAGCTGCCATCCTTCTCTCAGCTAGAGCAGTTCCTGCATTGCTCACCTCCTAGCTTGAGGAGCCCCTGCCCCTGCCCCTGCCCCTGCCCCTCTGGCTGCTGGCAGGGAACTCCCAACCTGGCCTCAGCCCTGGTCTTTATGAGGGCCAGGCCCTGCCCCTTCTGGCCAGCTGATTCTTATTAGTTGCCCCGGCAACTCACAGCTGTGCTCACTATGTTCTGCCAGGGCGCTCTCCCTGGCAGTTTCTCCTCAGGCAGCTTTCCCCTCTTCTAGGAGCAGGAGCACCGAGGTGCCCTGCGACATAATAATTTAAGACGATTCAAAATCTGTATTTGGTACAGTTTGCAGATGACACCAGCAGATAATGAGGAAGATGGGGTTACTTTTACCAAAAAGTACAAATTGCCTAATGACATGGTCACAGTTTAAAAAAAAAAAAAAAAAAAAGTAGTTATATTTCCTTACATTTGGTTGTATGTCTGGGAACTGAGGTTGTGTGCGCTGAAAGAAAAACTCTAGCTTAGAGAACAGTGATTCAGAGAAGGACTTAAGTAGGTTGCCATAGAGCAGGGCTGTCAAAAATACAGACTGTGGACCAAATGTGGTTTATGGAGTCCTGTGATGAGGCCCATGGGTCTCCAGCAGACCCCATGTACTGGTGAAGGGGCTGCAAATGACATGGGGGTTGGCCTGTGGCATGCACTGCATGCAGTGTCCATGCCAGGCTGGGCCTTCTCACTGACTCTGGAGCCAGTCCATACTATGCCATGTCAGAACTGGCGTGCAGGGCCAGTCCAGTGGGACACCTCATACAGTACACACCTCATGCCCCACACAGATGCACCCTGTGCCAGCCCCATACACCATGTGCAGAAAAGAGCCCCAGAGTTGGGCTGATGTACTCTGGGCCCATGCAGCACAGGGAGCTGGCACAGGAAATGTGCTGTATGAGGTACTGCACTGGAGTAGCCCTTTGCACTGCCTCTGGGACACACAGTCCAGCCTATGGATACTCATTTGGCCCACAGGGCTGGATGAGTTTAACACCCTTGCTGTAAAGTTTCACAAATGCTTCTATTTTCAGGGAACCTCACCTTGCAACATATTGTGGTGTATTGTGAGCAAGTAAAGTCCCTGACAGATGTTATACTTAAGACAGAATTAACTGGTTGTACTCTGGTAGCTGGGAGCTCCCATTAGCTGATTGGGACTCCCAGCCAAGGAAGTGTATGGTGTACTCTGGCAATGGGGCTCCATGCTACTTGCTTATGCAGGGGAAGCCCAGAATCATGATCCTGGGCTCCCCTTTCAGTGGCAACATTGCAAAATGGGATCTGATAATTGATCCCAGAATTGTGCTGCCATGTACAATTCTGCATGGCAAGAAGGGCAATTGTTGGAACTGTGCATCAAATCCCACCGTGCCTTTGATTTAATACCTTTCTGAAAACCATGTTTTATATGGGAACCTAACCTGTGAGGAGTGCAATCAACCTCCTCTCTAATTAATGTGTGAGAGAAAGTCAATAGAGATATTTAATGTTGCTTACTTTCCATTGTATGGAATTCTATTTATTATTGCTTGATTGGAAATAACATTCTTTCTTCATCTCACTTCCAACTTTTTTTTAATTTGGACATGCCATTTGTCCAGTATTTTCAGATATAATACAAGCACTTTAGGTTTTGAAAATAACAGAAATAAAAAGCCAGGAGTGCTATCTGGTGGGGAGGGCAGGCAAGATAGAGCTGGAACTATGGCCCAAATTCAGGATAAAATGTTCACTATATCTTTCGAAAAAGAACTATCAGAGGTATCATTGAAGGATGTACTGACCCAGGCTGTTGTAAGGAATTTTAACTCATCTTCAAGTGCTCCTAAGAGTCCCACCCCAATGCTGCCCCTAGAACCTCATACATAACTGGTAAGTTAAAGTAAAAATGTCCTGCTTTTTCTCAGACTAAAACTCAAAATAGTGGGTGTGTACTAGAGCTGTGTGAAATGAGCCCTATTCAATTTGGATTTGGCCCGAATTGGGGACAATGATTTGATCCATTGATTCAGATCACTGTCCCTGATTTGATTTGGCTGAATCTGAAGATTCAATGTTGAGTTGGCGAATCAGCGATTCGGACACAGGCACAGCTTTAAAAGTTTTTTTCTACATACTTTGAGGTAGCAGGTATGGCTTGTGATTGCTGCAGTGCTGGGCGCATGGGGCGGGGTGGGGGGGGGGGAGGGAGGGCTTTCCAGCATGCTTGGCAGAGAACCCTGGAAGTGGACCAAAGTACTTGTGGTCCACTTCTGGGTCTGCCAGAGAGCATGCTGGGGGTCCCCCTGTGCCCCCCCCAGCTTGGCAATCAGCCACAGGGGGACCCCAGGTGCCCCTCATAGACCCAGGAGGCACCAGTCGCTGAGCCGGTGGGGGGGCGCCCCCTGCATGCTCCCCGGTGGACCAGAAAGTAGTCTTGAAGTGCTTCTGGTCCACTTCCGGATCTACTGCCCAGTGTGCTGGGGAGCCCCCAGTGCTTCTGTGGGACACTGCCTCTGCCCCCGCTCCACAGCCCTCAGAGCCCCTGCTACCTAGAGGTATGTAGAAAAAAAACATTTAAAACTGTATCTATGTCTGAATCACTGAATCTGTCTGAATCTCTCCAAAGCGATTCAGAGAGATTAAAAAGTCCTCTGATTCTATTCAGATTCAGAGATTCGGCCACTGAATTGGGCCAAATCTCCACCGAATCAAAACATGGACCAAATGTTCACACAGCCCTAGTGTGTATTGCCTCCTGTCTTTTTTGTACCTGTGAATTCAGAAATGAAATTTTTTTAATCGTTTGTCCATTAACTATGTATCTACATGAGGTATTCAGGAAGAGCAGTAACAGATTGTGCTTTCACAGGTATCCTGTGGGACAACAGCTTGTAAATATGTTCCTGCCAAGCAGTACCTAAGAAAAAGAATCTATTTAGGTCACCTCAGGGGACCCACAGAAATTGTCCACAAGGACTCATACAAAACCTTTACAGCAAGTTGCTGGAAAGAAAGTTTTCTTTTTCTCCATCCATGTGAAAAATGCAACACTAAATGAACAAAACCCAGATTTATCTTGTGTTATTTCCTACATACATTGCAGATTTATACAGATTTATATATTTACATGTAATCACACAACTAAATTCAGTTGACCATCATTTTGCCACAGGAAGTCACACATGCAAAGAAAACAAACCTTCAGATTGCTACACAGAATTCTCTCTTGTTAAAGTTCAAAAACAAAGGGCCTGATTCCTACCCCCTTAGAAATCTCACTGAAATTAACAGTTGCTATCGGAAAGAAAGGAAGCCAGCCCAAGATGAACAGTGCTTGATGGAGTATGATCTTTTAAAAAGCACTGATAAAAATTATAACATGACATTTGATTTAAATATCAATGCACAAGAATGCAAAAGAAAGAGAATAAATAAAACAGTCAAGAGAGGAATCCCTACCTTTTGGATATGAAGAAATTAATCAATCTGTAGAATGATCACAGTTGACAATTGATATCAGTGTAATTCAGAAAACAAACAGATGTAACATAAAAGGATGGAGTCCAATAATTGTCTGATAGCCAAAAGCTTTCAGTCAGTATTTTAATGGTCCAAAGGAAACAACGTTAACCATGGAGAAATTATAGAGCAGAGAATTTAGTGAACAAACTGAAAACAAAAACAAAAACTTCATAGGATTAAGATTTGGTATAATACATTCCCTAAAGCTTTTAAAAATCAACAATATTTTGCCCTCACGTAGCGTGTTCTATCCAAAAGTCTCAATGCCACTTACAACAAGTAATTATTATCATCTCCATTTTATTTCAGACTGGGGAGCTGGAGTCAATGGGATACAGCACCACTAAAAGGCCTGTCGACACTGGCAACTTTCTGTGCCAAGCATCAGAGTCATCAAACATGCTGCATTTCTCTATTTAAGGCATCTCCTGAACTGGAAGCTGCATCAGTACCTAATAGCCCACCTGTAGTGTCACACGAACACAGCTACACTGCTGTTGGTTCAGGAAGTAGCCTGTGGAAAGCAGAGCAGAAGACTGTATTTGAGGAAAATGTTGTCTAACATTGCAAGTTTACAGGTAGACATGTCTTTGCATTCAGGAAATATCACCATGGATTGGTAGGATGGACTTCCTGGCTTTGTATTTAAGGTTGCAGGGGAAAAAATGAAGAGAAATCAATTTTGAAAATGACTACTTAGACTTAGGTAGAATGCAGGGTAGAGATGCACCTTAGGCTATCTAAATCAGATATGTATAAGCTTTTGTGAACAAGAGCTCCCCTTCAGAATCTGATGAAAATCTTATACAACTATGATTTAGTTAGTCTATATGGTGCATCTCTACCCTGCCTTCTTCCTGAATTCAGCTTAACCTGGCTAACTAGTTCTCTCTACTAGGACCTACCAATTTCTATTTATCCCATCTTATTCTTCCATGTTTTGACTAGACAAGTATGATTATGGGACAACAAATCCAAGGACACTATGCAAAATAATATATATGCAGAAACACTAAGTACTTCTAAGTGGATAGTTTTGCTCAAAAATTGGGAGGAAAAGGAAAACAAAAAAATAAAATCAACATCTGGCTTCCTTTCCATTGCCAAAAAGAGGGTTCAGCATTATTTTCCTAACTACTTGTTTGCATTTACTGTCTATTGTGTCAGTCAAATTCAGGAAAGAAATTGTAATTTCCTCCTCATTATATTTTCTCCTACTCACTGAATTTTCCAATAAAATTGCTTAACTGTAAAATGCAAGTGAATGACATGCTCACAAGATTTGAATAAATCTGTGTTCTGTATCACAAAACATTTCTTTTGTTGCTTTTATTAATTTTGGCCAAATGCTGCCTGCTCAGTCAGTAAAGATGACCAAAGCTCCTTTACAATTCTCCTGAGTATTTGCTCCTATAAACATAAACA
>NW_005842657.1:512320-530375 GCF_000455745.1 Alligator sinensis | reverse complement strand
CTTTCCCTGTGCATTTCTTAATTGGAATACCATAGCTCTTCACTACTTTGTGGTGAAAATTAAGTGCATGGAACTAAATATGGTCCATGCTTAAGACTCTTACAGGCTCAATACGGATTACAAAATGACCATGGTCATGGACAGGCAGTCATTCTACTACTGTAATTTTCTGGGAATTTGTGCTGCTTGACTCCTCACAGTCATGGAAGAGTCAAGTATACAGGCATTAGTTCTAATCAGAAAAAAAATTCTTGCAAGGGAGAATTTTCAAGTTTCAAAGTGAAAAAAAAACCCTCTCTCATAGATGGGACTTGAATCCTCCATAGGAAACTGAATGAATGCCAGTATGTTGGCAACTTCTGCTGGAAGAGTTGCAATTCTCCTGGCAGAAATGTAATGCCTTCTAGGCGGCCTTAGTCTTTCATAGAGAAATATTAAAATACATTTGAATTTAGACAAGAAGGAAAGGTGATAGAGGTTAGACATTTCCAAGATGGGGTTATAAAAATTAAATAGTATACATAACAGATACTAATTTTTCAAGACTATCATCTTCATCAAAACAATGTAGTAAAGCCAAGAGACATGATTACATGGAAAGTAAGGTTTGAGAAAATGGCTATAATCATGTAATATTAGTGGTAGACACACTCAACAACAGCACTATTTGCAATGTATTTCCTACATTCATCAAATAACTCAGTGATAAGGAAGTTGATCTGACACCACCAAGGATGGTATTTAAGTGTACATAGTGTGGCACTATCATGCAGAGATGTGATGCTAAATTAAGTTTCGTACTAATCTAACACCATTTACAATTTTAGGTAAGTGGAGCACATTGGAGCCACAGAGGTGGCCATGACACCAACTGGTGGCCTTGTGACTCCTGCTTTGAACTGGCTCCCTGGTAATAGCTAGAAAATGATATTTAGAGATTTGCTTTTAGGAACTGGCTTGTAGGTAGAGTAGATATTCCAGTAGAACAATGGTCCAGGGGAATGGCAAGGGTTAATCAGTTTCTAAAAGTCTGTTTGTGACAAAATTTCACATTCTCACCCTTCAAGGCCCACTGTGTCTGAACAGACAAGCAGGCACATACATCCTGAGAAATAAAAACATCTAAACAGTGTTGCATAATAAAGATAAGGGACTCTGCAACACTGGCATTAGGTCACAGTGACCAGCTACAAAGCCCCTGGGATTTCCAGTTTTGGTGGACAGACCAAATTAGGAGGCCTGGCATGCCCAAATTAAGACACTGGTAACTGAACAAGTTAAGATGCATGCATGTCATATGTCTGAGAAACAAAAGGATTTGCTGACAGAACAGAACATGGACATCTAATAACCACAGGGAAACAAATCAACAGTACCTGGAAATGAAGATTTATCAGAGGAGAAAGAATAGAATACAAAAGGAAGGATTTCAGAGCAGCAAGGGGATCCTTGAGGTGAAGCAGGGAATCCTGAGGCCACCACAGGCTGGTGCTGTGCCCTCTACCCATTGCACCTGCCCCATTCATGGGGAAGAAAGGAGGGGTGGGCATCGCCCCTAATCTTTGAGGCTGCTGACTGCTTCCATTCCAGAAAAGAGCCACAGAATAGGACTCACATACCAGCCGGATGAATCACTCTTCTTTTGAATCCGCTGGGACTGGAAAATAATTTGTATTATATTCTGTAATCATCTTGCTTGCTTGCTTTGCTTACATTACTGCCCAAGGCAGATACTCTCTCAGCCAGGCACTCCTCTGCAATCTTCCTGGGGAGAAGCTTCTTTCCCTCCTGCCTGCAGTGCTCACCTGACTTCCTGGGCTCAGATGCTGGCATTATGTGCCTCCTAATCCCTGCCTTTTCTTGTCAGGTGAGCCTCCAGTCACTCATGGGGGTTCTCATTCTGGCCCTGATGACCAGGCTGCCTTTGGGGCAGCTTACTGCTGCTATCTTTGCTGCCATAACAGTGTCCCTAGTGCTCAAACAGGGCTATACCCTATTGTAATATTGTTGAGCAGCTGACCCTGCAATAGACCCTCTCAGCCTATGAGACCCTGGCTGTCTATTTTCCTGCAGCCAGTCCATACCATGTAGTCTTCCCCTCAACCTGGGAATATCCCTGCTGCTGTCTCTGCCTTCAAGCAACAGAAGCCTTTGGTTCCCTGTTACACCAAGACAAAGGAAGTATGCTTTAACAGATGCTAAATTAATTTGATTTTAGCCTAGGAGCTTTCCCCACACTAGAATCCATACTGCTAAAATCAAACTAAAAGTGTTAAACTGAATCTCAGCTGGTAATGATGGGTTTTACAATCAGCTTAAGCTTCTTTAATTCATCTAACATGGCTGAAAACAATACCTTTTCCTTTAGTCTAGACAAGGCCCATGTTTCCAATGTAAATGACTCTGACCCATGCAGTTATGCAAGTTGTTATGTACTACCTTCTTTAGAAAGATGGTGTGGAACAATTTTCTGCAAAGCTTGAATCAAATGCACAACAAAATGGTAGATTATTATTCATTACTACATGATCTATTATGGGAATATAAAGAATCCAGTGCAATGCCCTGGTAGAGTAATAGGCCCACATATTTGCTGGGACTTTAAGTGGGTAACTCTGAACTCTCAAAACATACCACTGTGTTGTCCAATAAGTTATTTCAATACCTGATCAGCAACAGTGGAGTAGGCCAATGTGTGGTATTTACTTCTGTTACCATCTTAGATGACAAAAAACTCAGAAGTTTCCCATTAACTATAATAGCCACAATGACTCTAGTGATTTAGAAGAGCTAATGAGAGCTTTGAAGTATATTCTCACAGTACAATAATAACGAATGATTCTAAGTGTTTCACTAATAACTCATTGAAAGGCACATTTCACTCTATTTTGAAAAGGAAACACTGATGCAATAATTGGTGGCCAATAAAATGAGCCTACTCTTTGTATCCTTTACCCCCATCCTTAGAGAACTTCTTTAAGTAAATAGGTTCCTGCGACTACTAGGACACCTTCTTCAACCTTTCTCACTCAGCAATGGTAGAATGAGGAAATGAGGAACATTTATTTTAAAGTTGCATCAGCAGGATCAAGAAACCTCTCTTTCTTTGGATGCAGTCCAAACAGCACCAGTTACATAAAATCCCCAGAACAGGGATTTTGTTTTCCTGGAGAGTAGCCTGCTGAGTTTCATCAATTCCTGAATGAGGTATACATCTCCTTAAAGTTTGCAGCAAGGCTAGAGCATATGCTGATGCCATTGCTGCTGAGTCTAAGAGGACAATAGCAGTGTATTCCCAAAGGAAATTTGCAATTAATATACAATAAGAAAAAAACAAAAGACCCAAGATAAAGGGAGGGGAGTAGCCAGTCAGCTATAAAAATCTTGGAGAGGATCAGAATAAGCTCAAAATGATAATAACAGGAAGAGATGAGAGGCTGCAGAACACTATCCTTCTGCAAGCCAAATGTGATGTTCAGGGATTTGGTAGGGAAGAGGAATGGCAAAATACGTAGGTTTTGTTTTATTTGTTTAGGTTTGGTTTTGTTTAACAAAAACAATTTCACTGTTTTGTTTTTTTTTAATTTTACTTCAAAGTTTCAGGTTCCCATTAAACAAAAACGTCAACTAAGCCTCAGAAAGTGAGAACAAATTAAACATGTTAGGTTTCCAAAAATGATTCCATCCCAGCCAAGAGCTGTCAGTCCTGGTCTCCAACATCACAGTCACAGCAGCTAAAGAGTTGGTGTCTGAGCAAGTAGGGGAAAAAAGGATTAGTGACCTCTTACTTTATGTCAAGGGCATGCAACCAGCCAGGGTAACAACACTAGTAAATCTAAATTAGAAGTTAGAAATTATACTGCAGAAGATTATATTTACATGCCAGCCAGAAAGAAGAGAGCTAGTAATAAAAATAATGATAAATGCTGGCATTGTGGGGAAGGAAATAGAAAAGTATTATACTTGTCATGACTATATCTTAAGATGCTTTTTTTTTCCTGTGAAGAAACAGATAATAAAATAGAAATACAATTTTGGACAGTTCATACCTACTGAGACAGACATTCTAATATTAATGATTTGACTGATCAAATCATTTAAATTTAAATGTAACAGAGGGAGAAAAAAAAACTGTCTGGAAGTCAAAAAATTGCAGTTTGGTAAAATGGGTTCATTTAGTAAACCTGAAAAAGATGCCCTTCATTTCAAGGGATTTGCAGATTAAAATCAGAGTTTGAAAAATGTTACTGATGCAGTATTAAGTTGTTATAAGTGAAATCATTCCAAAAACATAATTTACTTTTTATCAGTTCTACTAGTTAGTTGCTCTCTTTTCTTTGCACAGCTTGGACATTGCAATAGACCTCAAGGGACATATTCTGTTTCATTAGTCAGTAGACATTTGTTTGAATTAGTGGACAGAAGACCTGACCCTAATCAGGTAGTCCTGCTCTCTAAAATAAGACTTCTGCTCATGAATAAAAGTTGTAGAATCAGATGCTCTGATAGTTAGGTTTTAACCTTTTGGCATGACCATTTATTATAGGGGACAGAGTTTGAAGAGACTTAGTCCCTTTTCATATGGTCTTGTAATCTGTTCCTGCAGATGGAAATCACATGGTGAGGCTCTAACGAGGTAAGTCAGGGACTTGGAGGTTCCAATATTCTTATTTGTACCTACAATTTGTTTTCATCAGTACAAAATGTGGGCACAAACATTTTGATAAAACATAGAATATAAAAATCAACATAAAGCACCTTAAATTGATTAAATATTAGGTAAATAATCAATCTCAAAAGGTAATTACATGCAAATAGGAAATTATCACTGAGTAGGTATTATTTCAGTCCCACCGGTCCCACAAGGACCAGTTCTTGACCTTTGACCCGCATTTCATATTTATATGAATGACTTGAGAGAAAACAAAATAATTTCTGATAAGAGTTTACAAATGACACAAAAAATTACAGGAATGATAAATATTGAAGAGAATAGGTCATTGATTCAGGGCAATTTGTGAGACATAATGTTTCTTTGGGCACAGTTTATCAAGCAATTTGGCCCAATGTAAGTTGTGTAAACCATGACTTGGGAATCATGATGGATAATAAGCTGCATGCTACCTGCAAGTGCAATGCCATGGACAAACAAGAAGGCTAATATGATTTTAGATGTATAAATAGGAGAATATAAAGTAGGAATAGGGAGGTTCATATTACCTTTCTATTTGGCAATGGGTATAATAATTCCAACGTACAATTCAAGAAAAATGTTGCAAAATTAGAAAAGGTTCAGAAAAGAGCCATAAGAATGATGAAAGGATTGAATAAAATGATTTATAATGAGGCTGAAGAAGCTCAATCTATTTAGTTTATCAGAGAGAAAATTAAGGGATAGCTTGATCACAATTTGTAATTACCTACACATGGGGAAAGTAAATTTGATAAAGAATTCTTTAATCTTAGAGAAAAAAGTATAACAAGATTAGATGGCTGGTAGTTGAAGCTGAATTCAGACTCAAAATAAGGCACAAATTCATTAGAGTCATAGTAATCAATAGTGTTGGCTAAAATTTTCCAACAGAACAGTTTTCAATTAGAAAAAAAGCTGCTTTGTCAAAATAACCATGTTTCATAGAGACATGCCAAATTCAAAAATTATTTGAGGGTGAAAAAAAATCAAAACAAGTCATTTGGCTAAGGTCAAAATGTTTCATTTTAATTTTGTTTAACACCTCTATTTTTATGTTCAAAATGAAAATGTTTAAATGAAGTGGTAAAGATCAGATAAAATGTTTCTGTAAGGTTGATTTGACTTCTCTAAAGTGATACCTTTGTTCAACAAGAATTAAAATAATTTGCATTTTTTTCACAAGTACAGGCAAGAAAGAAAGAGAAAAAAGTGACTTAAAAATAAATTAAACCTTTATTATATGAATTGCCCATCAAGAATGAGGGGGGTGGGAACAGGCAGAGACAGAGTGCCACCACCCACCACCCCACACCTCCCAGGATGGGGGGCAGGAAGCTTGCCTCACCATCCCCTCCATCCCCCTCCACCAGCACCCTGCACCACTGCTGCCTCCAAGTGGTGGCCTCACCCCCGCCCCTGGCCCTGCTCCTTGGAGATGGTGACGGGACAGGATGGTGCTGGTGTGGCAATTGCCTCGCCCCCACCCCCGGTCCTTCCCCACCATCATGGTGACACTCCATCCCCACCATCATTCCTGATGGGCAATTTGCTAGATGATAGTGGGGATGGAGGGGGTGGAGGGGACGGAGGGAATGGAGGTGGGGGGTGAGGCCAGCACTGTGCCGCTACCACCTTGCACCACTGCTGCCCCAAGAAGCAGTGCTGCTGGCCTCGCCCTCCCCCACCCCCGCTTTGTCCCCTCCATCCCTGCTATCCCGGTGGCACTGTCATGTGTGTCTGTCTGTATGGAGCACTCTGATTGGTTGTTTCAGTAAGCATTGTGATTGGCTGCCAAGACAACCAATCAGAGTGCTCCAAGAGCATTATGGACAGATAAACAGAGTCATAGACAGACGGACTAAGCCCTTTATATATATAGAATATGGTAAAAGTCAAAAGTCCTTGCAGGGGCTGAGCATGAAATTCCTGTTAGCAACAAAAAACACCATATCACCAGAGATCAAAACCCTTTCTCTATGCTCCTTATGGGGTTTGATGTGGGACCAACTGTCTGTGGGACCAACTATCTGTATTCCACGTTGCAGGGGGTCTCTTTGATGGTCCACCATGACACAAACTAGTCTACATGTTGTTGAAGGTGAAGTGTCCAAATTCAAATATGCCACATGCCCCAACCAGGAAGTAGAAGAGCTGAAGGACATCACTGGAACAGGTTGATATGAGTCGGTTTTAGTGGTTTTTCAGAGTCATCATCTTGGCCTGGTCTAGCAGGGAATTGGTTAGGCAGATCATACGCCTTTCGGCCACTTGATACAGGATAGAGAAGATGTACATAGTCTTGGAGATGTCTCAGTTCAGCATGCCAAAGAAGGTGCAGAGGACAGCAAAGAGCAGCTGAAGCTGGGGGCAGTCCAGGAAGGAATGGAAAAAAGTCTCCTCCACCTCCTCCTTGCAGAAAGAGCAGGCTGCTGATGCTGCTGGGTCTAAGTCATGGACAAAAAGTGCCCATGGCTAGGGCCCTATGCAGCAGCCACCAGTGGAAGTCCTCAGTGCTCTAGGTAATGGGTAGATTGTATAGAACGTATCAGGCCAGGCAGGCTTGCTCTGGTGTTGTTGCTACTAAGTGCTGCCTTCAACTCATATCAGGGCAGGTGGTGAGGACATGGGCATGACACATTTTGACTATTTATGTATTATACAATGTCTTCCCAGACAGAATATCAAGGCAGATTCCACCACTCTTTTTCTTAGACATGGGGAGGGACAGCAGAGTGCTGGGACCACCACCGTCATTACTCTCTATAACTGGAGAAACATGCACTGGAGATCCCATGTATTAACAGGAGATCTTCTTAGTGAGCTGCCACTGGGGAGGACTTCTGTGGGGAGATTTTTTTTTAGGGTGGCAAATGCATCCATGGGGAGGATAGCTTTCACTTCAGCCAAGAGGTGGAAAGCACAACAGACAGAGTGCAGGCCCAGCCACTCAACCAGGGCTTTAGCCAACAGCCAGGCAGACTGAGCTGAGATGAAGAGATGGTCAGCTTGATGGTATATGTGTAGACCAAGGAGGGAATGAGGCCTTAGGAGGCAAGGTGTCCACTGCTGCAAAGCCAAGTTATGGATGAGGGGCTCAAGAAACAGAGAAAAAGAGAAAGGAAGCAAGCAAGCAAGCTTTCTTATGGGGCAATTCCATTTTTCCAGTCAGCTTCAGCAATTTACCAATAAACATATCATGGAAATGATTATCTCTTTCAGTGGAAGTTTTTAGGTAAATTCTCATGGTATTACAAAATACAAGTATTAGTTCAACCAGAGTTATGGGATACAAAACAGTTATTAATAAAAATAAACCCATAATCAAGTGGTTCCTTCTGGCTTTAAAGAGCTGTAAAAATGAATATCAGTACAGTTTAAGTTTCTATAAGAACTTTCCTTAATATTTGTATTATATAGGCCACAAAAATGTTTATAATGCTCACAATTATATAGTACAGCAGGGAAAAGCACATTCTTGCCAGAGAAAGACTCAAAAGCTTCTGGGATTTGCAGTTTTGGCAAACATTATTAGTTTCCTAAGAGTATATAATACTGTTTTCTGCTGCTTCATATTGGACAGAAGACACCTTTTAAATGACACTTGTTCAATTATGGAATATTGTAACAGGGGACCTCCTCGGGGCCGATCTCCGTGGCCCGCCCACCTGTTCTTGAGCCAACCGCCCGCCTTCTCGCCCGCCATGCCTTGGTGTTAATTGATTCATTTATTGATGTCACTCAAGCGGGAGGCTGCCCATCTTAGTGCCCCGATGCCAGCGGGCGCTCTCTGCGGCTCCTATCCTCCCCAATACCGCAGCCCAAGCCTCGCAGATGGCATCTTGGTGTTCACATAGTCACCGGCCCCCACTCTGGGCCCCAGAATCATCCAAACAGGACCCCTCTATGATTCCTCCAATCAGGTGGCCTCTCCGCCTTCATCCGGGCTACCTAGCCCCCCGAAGCCATTTTCCCCTCTCGGGTGTGGTCCTCCTAGGACCTTCGGCTACTAGCCCTGGCCCACCTCCAGGCCAGTCAGGACCCCAGGCCCCTGGCTCTTGGGCGTCCCTCGCGGGGGGCCCCTGGCCCTTTTGACCCTCCTGGTCCTGGCCCCAGCATGGGCCAGTCGAGGGTACTCTCTCGTCTGGGCTGGGTCTCTAGCCCCTCACTCTCTCTCAGGGTCTGCCCTCTGGGCCTTTCAAACAAACGGGGTTACCCACCCGGTGGTGGGGGCAAGGGGTTAAGGCGCCCCGACCCACCTTTCACCAGGGTGGTAACTGGCCTGGCATTTCCTGGGGGCTCCCACGCCACTGAGAGCCCCACCAGGCCACCCACCCCCGGCAGGGTGCAGTTTTAGGTCATGCCCAGGACCAGGAGCCTCCTAGCCATCCCCTACAGCTCCTCCCTTACCTCTGGTATGTTCTCAGCAGCCCTCTGACCAGGCGATGTTGCTGCCTACCTCCAGCAGCCAAACTGCCCTGTTTATATAGGCAGTCCTTGCCTCCAAAATGGCTGCCCTCATCAGGCACCTGGTGGCTGCCAGCTCCAGGTCCTTAAAGGGGCAGGCACACACAGTGCCCTGCCACAAATATAATGACCTGACAACTTCCTGAAAAAGCAATAAAGACAGCAGACACACTGCCCCCCCCAACCCCTGCCCATTCCCAATTAAAGATCATTCAAAAGCAGTGTTGCCCAATTCATCTAGCTCATAGGCCAGATGAGTGGCATGAGGCAGATCCATGGGCCAGATGTGCTGCATGGGGCCATATTATCTAGCCAGCATGGCTCCCCCTGGGTCCAAAAATTTCGTAGTGGAACAAGCAACAACAGCTCTTAGTTGCCACAGATCCAGGGGTGTGGCAATGAACATGGGTGACCTTCATCACACTACTGAATTTTTGGACCTGTGTGGAGAACTGGCTTCATGGGCTGGATCAGGCCTGTGGGCCATATCTTGGCCACCCCTGTCCTAAAGAACGGGAACAAGTGGGGAACTGAAGAGGTAACACTGATGGTCTTCTATTATTTCATAGCACTTGCTTTTTTTTAAAATTTGAGACGCAAGGTAAAGTAGCTCGTGTCAAGCTTTGTGCTGCTGTAAAGCTACCCAAAAGCTTACAGAATATCACAGGATCAGCCAAAAATTACATTACTTATATTCCCATACTTCATTCCCAGAAACAGCTGACCCATTTCTTTTAAAACAGCAAGAATTTTTGTTTGTGGTAGGCACAGGCATGAAAAAATTCTGACAAATGATTAAACTTTAACATGGTTAATAGCAACTAAAAAACAGGGCTTAGAAAGGAAGCTATTAGGCAGCATTAACCATAGACTTCATTACCAACTTCACCTATAAGATAAACACTGTCCATTTTTTAAATGTATTAATCAAAAAGGCGTGTATTGCATCTATTAAGTAATAATGAAAATTGAGTGTTTCTACTATTTTCCTAAAATATAAGCGGTAGCAAAGTCAGGATTAGATTTTTTTTTATTTTTTTTTTACTATCACTATGTTCAATCAGGATTTTTTAATTTATTTTTTCTTCCTATTAACTGGTCTTTATGTTTAATATTTGATTGTCTGGATTCCTAATGACATACAGCACAATTAGGTCTACATTATGAATTGCTTCCTTCCTTGTTAATTATTAATCTGCAGCTTTATAAAATGTAGGAAGGATAATATTACTTATTATTCACCTGTGGAATTATATAACTAATGCCTTTCATTTATTTTCAACAATATTTCAGTCTTAAATTTTCCAGGAAGCTATCCAGCAGGACAGCCATTTTAAGATAGGTAATAATCTGATTATTGAAGTCCCAGTCACGAAGCAAGATTTCTTTGGGAGAAGCACTGTACAAACACAGAAGGTGGCTTAATCCTCTAAAAATCTTAAAATCTAAGGATAAAACAAGAGACAATATTCTGATCTTAACTGATGGAGGAATATAAGAAAACAATGAGGCAGCGTTGGTCAGTAGGCCAAACAGTAGTCCTAGCAGTGTAGTGATGTTTCTTTGTCCACATTACAGCAAAAGAAAAATATAGGGGAAAATGTAGAGAACAACGAAGCAAGTTTGTCCCAAGCCAGGTGAGCATTTCTGAGAATTTGACAAGTGAATGGATTGTGCTGATCAGAAGTGAAAGTTATCTTTCAGTAGTGAATGAAAAATAATAGGTTAGATGACGAAAGACTGTGAAGGGCATTGAAAGCTAAAACAAGGAGCTATGTTTGATTCAACAGAGAAAGGAAGAACAACTGCACAAATGCAAAGTGTTTGAATGTTAATTGTGCAGACGTAAATCGGACATTAACAGATTCAAACTGCATAAAACAGCATGCAACAGCATAGCAAAAATATATCTATAAACATAAGGTAAATCAGTTAAACTTAACCTTTTATACCCCAAAGCATAAAAAGGGTAGGCGAGAAAGGTACTTTTTGAAAAGATTTACAAAAACTAGTCACCCTTCTGGGGAGCTCCATCATACCCCTTTTTCAAACATGAGCTGTTTCCTCTGAAAAAGGAAACAGCCCATTTCCCTCAACCTCCCAGCACCTCCCTAAAGTATCATCTTCAGGTGGGAACCACACTCGACCATCTTTTGCAGATGAGAGGTCTCTTTCATGCTTGAATGATTTTGGTATATCTATCAAGCATACCTGACTTCTCTATACAGGAAGCTACTTAGGGTAGGAAGCTGAAAAATCAATAAGATGCTCCAGGGTAATAGGCCATATAACCTTAATTCTTAGTTTGTTTATATACATTTGCTTCCAAAAGCCTAAAAAAAGGTTATAAAAAAGTAAGAGGTCTCTAAAACTAATAGGGAAGAGATTATCAGTGTATGACAAAAGAATATTAATTCTCAACATGGGCAGGTTTCACAATGTGTGCATTGCATGTTTACTGTCATACTTGTTTACCATGATAAACTATACTTCTTTGCAGCAAATGGACAGTGTAAACTGATTAGACAAAGTGAAGATGAAGCATTTAATCAATCTAAGAAATTATTGCCATTATATCAATTCCTATGTCCATCTCTCTTATAGAAAGGAGGCCACCACTTCAGATCTACAAAAGCTGACCTTCCACAGAAAATACTTTCCCAATAAGCCAATTTATTTCACTCATCATTCCAAGACATAGTGTGGCTTAGTCTGTTAGGAAGATTTTAGTGCTTGGAGCATTGCTTTTGCAAGTCTTCCCAAATTCATTAGAATCCCTCTTGTGACTTTGATTTCAGCATAAGCATTTACTTTCTGATTTTTTCCATTAGTGTAGATGTGGGATTCTGATGCTGACAATGGAAGATAGCTGGATCACAGGATTTAGTTTACAATGAATGTATATTATTTGAGGTACACTATCTTAGATCAGTGGTCAGCAACAGTTAACAAGTGGTGGTCCCAAAACAACCCAGTCTGGGGTGGGCCATCACTTCCAGCCCAGCTGTTACCATTGCCATTTCTCCCTGCTGCCTGGCTGCAAGGCAGCCAAAGGTCCCAGGCGCCATGTCCTACATAAAATAACTCTGTGGGCCAGATCCAGCCTGCAGGCCACAGGTTACCAACTGCTGATCTAGATGAGGTTTCGGAGATTGGGTCTATTCATGTTAATTATGATTGGCAACAATCACTCCAAAAAGTTTTGTCTGGAGTCAGAAATGCTACAATCCACAATGGTAAATTCAAAATAAAATTGGAACACTATCTGGAGAATCAGTGCAAGAAGAACAGATATAGAAACTCTTGGAATTTATAAGAATTGAAGGAGTTTTGGAAGAATGAGAGGAGAAAGTATAGATGGGTGCATATCCTTATCTAGCACTGAAAGTAGTTTTGAGTTCATTTCAACCATGAGGATGAAGGAGAAACAATCCAGGCCCTTGTACACCTGATGAAGGGCCCTTGTACATGTGACAAAATTGCCCCTTTTTGTGGTTTAATTGCCTTTTAAGCAATTTAACTGTGTAACAATGTACATATGCGGCAGCAAGTTGTGACTAAACTTTGGACCTGTATACACTTGTGGTGGTATATTTCGATTTAACTGACTTTTTTACGTATCAAAGTAAAACACATCCAATGTATTTTAGTTTACTAGGTAAAAAATTCCAGCGATATTCATCACAGGTACAAGGGCCCATACAAGAACATTGCTGACTCTTGGAGATGGTTGATAGATCAAGGAAATTATTCAATGCCATAAAAAGTTGTCTAAAATTTGTTCAAGCTATAAATCTGAAAAAAAAATTCTCAATGTGCACATAATAAGTTATTTTGGAATAAAAATTCTCTAAAGATGTCATCTGCACTGAGCATGGTACTAATGGCCAGACTGTGCACAGGCCATCCCTACAGAGCCTTTTTCATCCTGGGTCAGAAAGGTGCACTCAGGACTGTCTGTCCAGATGCTCTTGACATCTAGAAGCCCAAGAACCAAGCAAAAGGGGACCAGAAGGATGGTAAGATGTTTCAAGGGAAGCATGTGTTCAGCCAAAACTGAGAAGGTTTCATAAGAACATAAAGAAAGGAGGACAAAAGGAAGCATACCCAGTTGGACATACAAAGTTTTCACTAGCAGCTATAATCCTGGCATCACTAAGTTTTGAGTACTTCCACTTCAATTTTCATTTAATCTAGTCTTGAATGTAATTATTTATACAGTATTGGTGTACTGGGGATATAGGGATTTACAGACTGATAGAAAATCCAACACCTGCAATAAACAGTTTGCAATCCAGTTAAGAATTACTGCCTTGAATCGCATCTATATTAGATAAACTAGTTGCTGACTGGTTATCAGACCCTCATAATTATTGTTGAAATCAGTCGAGTTGCTAACAATGTGAGACAAAACCTTTTTCCCATTACTAAAATCTGGTGACCAGATTTTCCATCATACTTTCTGTGATGGTGCTGGAAACAACATAGACTTAACTTATAATCACAGACCATTTGTATTACTGGTCCAAAAGGACTAGTGTGGAAGTCACAGTCACAAGTGTCAGCTGATTACTGTAGAAGAGGCTTCAGTGTGCCAATGGTCTTTAATTGTATGGTTTCAGAAGCATCTTTTTTTTCTCATAGCATCACAGTATTTAAACCTCTCATGTATGGAGGCTGAACTATCACTTTTGAACTATGTCAAGGATTTCATGTTGTACTTCATCTATATAAAATGGAAAATGTGAGTTTTCATTACCCAACAGTGATGGACAGACCCTTAGATTTTTCATGTTCCCAAGTGGCAAAGGTTGATGTTTCAGGATATACATGAAATATACATGATACATTTTTTAGCTAATTATTTGTCAGTATATTAATAAATCACACTGATCCCTGCAAGGCTATCTAAATTTAGCAGGATCATGAGGTGTACTACATAATTAATAACCTTAGATTGGATGGCTTAAAGGCAAGCGATTTCCTGCTCTTACACAAAGTAGAGAGCATTTATCACTGTTGGCCATGAAAGGAATTGCTAGCACATCTACAGTTTTGGCATGTATATAGGTGTCCTTGTCATTTATAGTGCAATATGATCCATCTAAAAACAATACATGGGGTTACATGTTCAAAGTCAGGCATATGTTATTGTACATATGTATGAATTACATATACAAATGCAAATATGAACACATGTAGCTGGCTAATGATAAAACCAGCAAAAGGCCTTGATATGACAGACATGAGTTCACATGGTCTTAAGTGGCTTTGAGGGCATGGAAATATCTGAGTAAAAATGTATCCATTGACTTCTTAGCCAAATACCTGAATTGCCTCCTATCAACCATCTCCAAGAGTCAGCAGTGTTCTTGGTAAAATCCCTGTACTCTCTTGACTTCTATTAATCTGGTCCCTTATGGGTCTATTTCTTCTTAAACTTTCTTTCAGAAGATCTTTATCCATCCTCCAGCTTTCTTTGGGGTCTCAGGGTTCTACCATGAGTCACCTTCTCTTTTCTTCTTCACATTATTTTTTAAGCAATCTCACTTAGAAAAAAAAGTCAAGTCTATACTAATGCCCCACAGATCTACCAATCTGCTCCAGACCTTAATCCTACTGTCCAAAACACAAGCTCTCTAATAGAGCTACAGAGAGGTAGCCAGTATCTCAAGTTCAGCTTGCTAAAACAATGGTCTCAATCTTCTCCTCAGGTGCTTCATGATGCTTCCTTTCTGAAATGGAGAACATCACCATCCTGTCACTCAGGCTTTATATAGACCTCACCTTCAAGTTGGATGTCTGTCCAGATTCCTCAACGCTATGTCAAATCACACAGATTTTTTCTGGCTTTCATTATCAAGCATCTTAATTACTTCAATGTCTTTCTCTCTGGCCTCAACAAATGTAATCTTGCCATACTCATATCCATCACTTCAATCACATCACTCCTTTTTGAATCACTTCCCTGGTTTCACCTTACTCTTTTATCATTTGAAGCTGTCTTCACTTTCAAGGCCCTTCACCCTCACCTTGTCTCATTACGAATGATTGGCTTCATTCCCCAATTAGCCCATGGTGCAAGCTTCAACCACATACTTTGGTGAACTTCATGCTTGGGAGTTGTTCCCTGTAAATAAAGCAATCTCATTTATATCCCCTGTGCTCTGCTATCTGTTTTATACTTTGATTTTAAACTATTTTGGGAAGGGACTGGCTTTTTAGTTCTGTGGTTGTGCAGTGCCTAGGAAAGTGGTTCTTAACCTTTGTAGACTCAGGGCCAAGGTCATCCCAAGCAAGGGGCGAATTGGGGCGACGACCCCAGGCTCCATGCTTTGGGGGGCCCTGCACTCTGAGGGGACCTGTGGAGCTGTGCAGAGTGGCTGTGTCCCCCCCTGCAGGGCCCGCCTAGTGTTGGCGATTCTGCACCACTGCCACTACTGGCTTTGTATCCAGCTGCTCACTGCTACCCGCCCTCTCCTCCCTGGCCCCCCATCGCATCCGAGCCCTGCACAAACTGATTTGCCTAGGGCCCCACACCCTGCTAGGATCCTCTCTGCTCAAGTAAGCCCTTGTTAGACTTGAGGCACTCCTCAGAAAATGCCAGCTCTTAGGTTTTCACTTATATTTTGGACTATGGAATAGTAATACAGCAATTTTCTTATTAAAAAGACCTCAGGGTCTTTTTAATAAGATAACAGGTGAGGATGTTTTTTAACACTATGGATTCCTATTTGAAATTCTTGGGTTTATCTTGTGAATCACATTTGCACACCTAACAGTGTTACTATTGTATGGAATCCCACAGCACCCCTGAAAAGATCTTAAGGCACTCCAGGGTTCTCCTTGGCTGAAAATCATGGGCCTAGGACAATGGGATTCTAGTCCATCAGTGGAGCCCCATCTTCTGTGCTGTAATAACTCTGATGATATATTGGACTCTCACTGACTTCAGTGGGTTTGGACCAGGTGACAGTACATAAAGGCATGTAGTTAAGCCTTTGTAGGATTAGGCTAATACCTTTACACTGTCAATTAGGTACATATACATCCTGATATTGAAACATAGAAAGATTAAATATGAAAGCACTTTTCTGATAACAGACCCGATCAAATAAATATAATCTGATTCAAAATCCATGGGAAAGATTATTTAAATTAGCTACAAAGCAAGCCCATATTTAAAGCTGTGTAAGCAAGCATTTTAATCCTCAGTGGTTTTCTTTGAGATATATAAATATTTACCCTTTCAGGCTAATATTTCCAATATTTTGACTCAGCCTATATTTTTAAAAATGTAAGCAAAAGCTGAGATTTTTTTTTTTTTATACTCGGAGTTCAGGAAGACATTTTTAATTTAAGTTAGATGATTGTTAAAACAGAGGCAAGGAGAGCATTAAAAAATAGGAAAAATATTAAAAAGTGATGTCATTTACATTCAGACTGAGTAAGAAATATGACTAGGGAAGAAGCACTTCCCAAATAACACCAAGTCTTTGTGCAATTCCTGAATTCTTCCTTTTGCATACATGCAAGAGGGGACCAGCAACCCTGACCTGAGGATTCCCAGATTTAAGTGCTTTTCATTACAACCCTAACATAGAATACATGGATATTGTAATATATATTTAAAAATCAGGTAAAATCTTTTGTACAGACCTCAAGCTGGATGGAAAGGTTATGAAACAAAATCTAATATTTCTGATGATTTTCAGGTGAAGTCTTTTGAAAATAAATGGTTGAAAGATATAACTCAACTCCAGGATAATTTGGAAATTATAAGGGCTAAGGGCTAATTTGCAGAGTAAATAGACAAGATATATATAAATAGCCAAGATATTTAAATATCTATTTAAGTATACAGGAAATAAAGCTGTGGACACTAGCAGAAAAGTGATACCTGAGGCATAAACTGGAGTAGATCGTACCATGGCAGTGGTGGTATATACGGTGGTATATGCAGAGCCTATATTGAACTACCTTTTTTACACAAAAGGTAGTTCAATATAGGATCTGCATTAAAAAGCAGGCATTTGAAATAGAGAAATTTATCTTTAATTTATCAGAGGATAAATTTGCTGTAGTTGGATAGAAGCCAAACTTTTAGGGGGTTCCATCACAGCAGTTTGATTTACAATGGGTTAATTCATTGTTTTGTCTAAGGCCTATGAATACTGAGAGACAAGTAGCAAGTCTGCTGGAATACAAAGAAGTTAAAGGGATTCTGTGAGCTCATTGTAACAAAGCAAAATATGATACTTTTTCATTACACTCTGTAGCAGAGGATACTTCATGTATAGACCACTGCCTCCATCAGTTATGGGCCCTGGGTGGTGGGGCTGGGGCCCTTTTAAAATATTTTTTCCTATTATTTATAGACCACTGCCTATATATCAGAACTATTCAACAACCAGCTGTGACTTCTATGGGCATATCCACACATGCAAGCATGTGTGCTTGCAGCAGCTTAAATAGAAGCGGTGCAAATTTGATCCGGGGCTTTTCACTTTGTTGTGGAGCAAAATTGTGCCACTTGGGACAAAATAACCCTGCCTGGCTCCTCCTGGATCTGCAGCCAGGGGGAGCTAGAGCCTGGGTCCAGCACCTGTGCTGTCCTGAGAAGCATAAAAAGCTGCCCTGTCCTGGCCTCATCCATATGAAAAGCTGCCCTGGCAAGCAGCTCAGGGCTACTCACTCTTCAGAGCTTCTGGGGCTCGGCCACTTGGTACTTGGGGGCACTGCCCCTTGTGCCAGTTGGACTGCTGCAGCAGCATCCCAAATCCATTTTTGAAAATATCCCAAAATCCGTGTTTTTCCACAATTAACACAAAAGGCCACTCTATGCGTGTGCGCGCGCACACACACACACACACACACACACACACACACACACACACA